>NC_059197.1:17015771-17315771 GCF_020615455.1 Coregonus clupeaformis | reverse complement strand
GGACCGCGGCAGCTTTCAAATCTCTGGGGATCTCAGACGTTACGAAAGAGAGGTTGAACAGGCTAGTAATAGGGGTTGCGACAATTTTGGCTGCTAATTTTAGAAAGAAAGGGTCCAGATTGTCTAGCCCAGACGATTTGTAGGGGTCCAGAATTTGCAGCTCTTTCAGAACATCAGCTGTCTGAATTTGTGTGAAGGAGAAGCGGGGGGGGGCATGGGCAAGTTGCAGCAGAGGGTGCAGAGTTGGTGGCCGGGGTAGTGGTAGCCAGGTGGAAAGCATGGCCAGCCGTAGCAAAATGCTTGTTGAAATTCTCGATTATTGTAGATTTATCGGTGGTGATAGTGTTTCCTAGCCTCAGTGCAGTGGGCAGCTGGGAGGAGGTGCTCTTATTCTCCATGGACTCTACAGTGTCCCAAAACGTTTTGGAGTTAGGGCTACAGGATGCACATTTCTGTTTGAAAAGGCTAGCCTTTGCTTTCCTAACTGCTTGTGTATATTGGTTCCTAACTTCCCTGAAAAGTTGCATATCGCGGGGGCTATTCGATGCTAATGCAGTAAGCCTGTAATGATGTCATGTCATAGTATCGTGGGGAATAGGTTAGAGTTACTAGATAAGTGGTTAGGAGACAGAAAGTCTACATTACATTATGTCAAAGGAGATCACTGATGTTTAGGATAGCATGAGTGATGGGCAGGATAGTGACTTGGGGTGAAGAGTGATGAACATCAAAGACAGGGAGTGCCCATGGAGACTTGCCAGATGTATGCCAGGAAGAGGGTAATAAAGGGTATATAAGGTAGAGTGTCTTCTTTGTTCAAGTTAATTCGTAACACCAAGGGGCAAAGCTCTGGTCATTGCTGTAACGAACCCTGTCTACAGTGTCTAAGTATATCCTTGCATCCTTGATTCTTTGATACCCGAGAAACTCATCATAACAACGCCATAGGATGTTTTTGTGCTGGTCAAGGGCAGTCAAGTCTGAGGAGAACCAGGGGCTATTTCTGTTCTTAGTTCTGAATTTTTTGAATGGGGCATGCTTATTTAAGATTGAGAGGAAAGCACTTTTAAAGAACAACCAGGCATCCTCTACTGACGGAATGAGATCGATATCCATCCAGGATACCTGGGCCAGGTCAATTAGGAAGGCCTGCTCGCTAAAGTGTTTTAGGGAGCGTTTGACAGTGATGAGGGGTGGTCGTTTGACCACGGACCCGTTACGGACGCAGGCAATAAGGCAGTGATCGCTGAGATCCTGGTTGA
Source organism: Coregonus clupeaformis (assembly GCF_020615455.1). Classification (NCBI taxonomy): domain Eukaryota; kingdom Metazoa; phylum Chordata; class Actinopteri; order Salmoniformes; family Salmonidae; genus Coregonus; species Coregonus clupeaformis. The sequence continues at coordinate 17,314,509 of NC_059197.1, read as the reverse complement.
AGACAGCGGAGGTGTATTTAGAGGGTAAGTTAGTCAGGATGATATCTATGAGGGTGCCCATGTTTACATATTTAGGGTTGTACCTGGTAGGTTCCTTGATAATTTGTGTGAGATTGAGAGCATCTAGTTTGGATTGTAGGATGGCCGGGGTGTTAAGCATATCCCAATTTAGGTCACCAAGCAGTACAAACTCTGAGGATAGATGGTGGGCAATCAATTAACATATGGTGTCCAGGGCACAGCTGGGGGCTGAGGGGGGTCTGTAGCAAGCGGCAACAGTGAGACTTATTTCTGGAGAGGTGGATTTTTAGAAGTAGGAGCTCAAACTGTTTGGGCACAGACCTGGATAGTATGATAGAGCTCTGCAGGCTATCTCTACAGTAGATTGCAACTCCACCCCCTTTGGCAGTTCTATCTAGACGGAAAATGTTGTAGTTGGGGATGGAAATTTCTGAATTTTTGGTGGCCTTCGTAAGCCAGGATTCAGACACTGCTAGAACATCAGGGTTGGCGGAGTGTGCTAACACAGTGAATAACTCAAACTTAGGAAGGAGGCTTCTGATGTTAACATGCAAAAAGCCAAGGCTTTTACGGTTACAGAAGTCAACACATGATAGTGCCTGGGGAGTAGGAGTGATACTGGGGGCTGCAGGGGTTAACCTCTACATCACCAGAGGAACAGAGGAGGACTAGAATAAGGATACAGCTAAAGGCTTTAAGAACTGGTCTTCTAGTGCGTTGGGTACAGAGAAAAAAAGGTGCAGATTTCCGGGCGTTGTAGAATAGATTCAGGGCATTATGTACAGACAAGGATATGGAAGGATATGAGTACAATGGAGGTAAACCTAAGCGTTGGGTAACAATGAAAGAGATAGCATTACTGGAGGCACCGATTGAGCCGGTCTCCGCGTGTATGGAGGGTGGAACCAAGGAGCTATTTGAGGCAGTTTGAGAGGGACTTGGGGCTCTACAGGGAAATTGTATAATAAGAACTAACTGGAACAGCAATAGGCAAGGCATATTGACATGGGAGAGAGGCATAAAGCAATCACAGGTGTTATTCGAGAGAGCTAAGATAACAACTGGTAATGGCGATGAAAGTTTGGGCTGAGGCTAAACAGATAAAACAGGACAGGGTACCGTGTAAAGGAACAGTCCAGCAGGCATCAGCTGTGCAGCTGAGTGATCATAAGGTCCAGTGAACAGCAATGAGAGTCCGAGAGCAGTTCGAATTGGTGCTACAGCACAGGCGATCAGGAAGCACGGCTGTTGAATTGCGTGTGCTAGCGGGCAGGGGCTAGCAGATGGATCTTCGTGGTTGTCGCAACGGGAAGCCTGTTGAAACCACAGACGATTAAGGCGGCAGTCCAGTCGTGATGGTTCGGCAGGGCTCCGTGTCGACACTAGGAGGTCCCGTCCGGTTGACAGAGAGATAGATAGCCGGGAGATGGGCCTGACTCGAGGCTAGCTCAAGGCTGATTAGCCAACCACAACATCCATTTGGTTGCAGCTAGCTAGTTGCAATGATCCGGTGTTAAAGGTCCAGTGATTCAGTGATTCCGGCAGAAAATCCGATATGTTCTGGGTCGATAACGCGCTGTGCAGACTGGCCGATAATAGTCCAGGCTAGAGCTGGCTGGTAGGTAGTGCAGGCCATGGACAGTGGTGAAAAAACCCGCTAACGGTGGCTAATAGCAAGCTAGTTAGCTGGCTACTCCCGTCCGGTAGACGGAGAGGTAGATAGCCAGGATATGGGCCTGGCTCGAGGCTAGCTCAAGGCTAACTGGTGCTTGCTTCGGGGGCAGTGGTGATTAGCCAACAGCAACATTCATTCGGTTGCGGCTAGCTGGTTGCGATCCAGTGTTAAGGTCCAGGGATTCAGTTATTCCAGCAGAAAATCCGATGTTCTGGGTGAAAACCGCTAACGGTGGCTAATAGCAAGTAGCTAGTTAGCTGGCTAGCTAGTTTCAACTGGAGATTCTAGATAAAAGGTAAGTAAATAATAGAATCCGTTCCACATTGAGTGAGGCGGGTTGCAGGAAAGTATATTTAGTAGAAGGATGAAAAGTGTGATAGGGGAAATATATACAACAAAAGACAAAAAAAGAAAAAACAGGCTATTTACACGGACACACAACAGAGTACACGACCGCACTGCTACGCCATTGTGTGCAAGTTGGTTGCAGAACAAGGGGAGTTTTTATAGAATGCCAGCAAAAAAAAGCCTTTATTACATGTTCCTTATGAGTGAATTTCACACTACTTTTCGATTATAATTGGATTTTAAGGCCTATTAAATGATCTGCTTACGTACAGAATAATACGAAATGCTCTGAGACCAGGCTGCAGCCCAGCCAGCAAAAACAACAACATAAAGAACATGGAATATGTAAAGAATGCTGATGAATGAACAGATTTTAGCTGTGAAATAGGCAGCTGATCACATATTGACCATACAATGTTATTGATGTTTCGTGCAAACAAACAATTGAATTCCCAGAATGAAAAAGGATCTCTTAGACTGTTATGTACTGACACCTACTGTATGTGCAACTGAACTCTGTGTTTGAGTCTATTGCTTGGGGGTTAATGTGAGGGCAGTAATTTAGTGATGATGAAAGTGGAACATGGTGTTTTATTACCATCAGGTGCATAATAATGTCATTGTAACATACTGCTACACGTTTGTCTATGATTGACTCTCACAAGGTTGTTGTCCATATGATTCAGTGTCATAGTGAGGGGAGAGAACAGCACTTTCACCAAGAGGCTTACAGTACTGTATGACCTGACCTATCCAAGCATTTGGTTTCTAAAGAGAGGTCTACAGTACTGTATGTCCTGACATATCCAAGCATTTGGTTTCTAAAGAGAGGTCTACAGTACTGTATGTCCTGACATATCCAAGAGGTTGGTTTCTAAAGATTACATTGTGTCCATGACTTTATGGCGTAGATCGTAATTCTTATGATTTCTGGGGGTTTTGGCACTGTGCTGTCGAAGGCCTGTAACTAAGGTATTGTATGAAAAAATGAGTGTATGGGTGCCCTGTGTGGTTTTAAACTGTAGGCTGAAGTACATAAATAAAGATAAATCAACTAGTGAACACTGACTCTGTACTCCTTAATATACTAGGCGCTTTTTCTCATCACTATCAACAAATTAAGAAATAGCACTAATAGAGTTAGTCATTCTATGTGTTTTCAACATTTGGCCAAATATTACAATTAGCAAAAGTGTATTTATCCAAATTGAACTAAATCTGCTGCATACAGAATCAATCTGCTTTATTATAATAGTTATGATTCATTGAGCGCTCAATAAGTCACCATACATGAATTATTCATAGAATTCGTCGTTTAATTCAGATATTAACTGAGGATTGCTTTACAATACTTCAAAGTTGAAAGGATGAACCTGCTATTGTCACCTCCACTGTGGCAGGCAAATTGGTAGGAAAACATGAGCTTATAATTTATCTCAAAAGGCAGTTCAATGACTAGTGCTCCACATAGTGTACATACTGAATGTGGATTGTGTAAATTCTGCGTCTATATATTTTGTCCATATACTCTGTTCATCATCTGTCTGTGTATTCTGTTTATTGTCGCAGCACCATTCCACCGAGTCAAATTCCTGTACATGGAAATGGATTTGGCAAATAAAGGTGATTCTGATCTATACTCTCTCTTGTCTTTGATATCCGGTTTCATTTGAGACGTGTAATTCATTCACAACAGTCCTCCAAAAAGAAGCAGACTTTTAAAAACCAGGAATCAGTTTTCTGCCACATCTAAGATGTAATGTCCCTTTAGAGTAGAGTTCTTCTCTAAAATTGTATTTGCTCTATGCATTTGTCGGTTCAATCGGCATGCAAAATCAAATCAGTTTTCAACTGAGCTGAAAACACTTGCTACAGGCCAGACACATTGTGAAGATATGACTAGACCAGGTAGATTATTCAAGCCCCAGAGAGTTAATTACAGTGTAAGAAATAACACTATCTGTAACAATAAACAGAGGATTTTCACCAAATGTTTTGAGGTGCTCCCTCCTAATGTGAAGGCTTTTCACTACAGAGGTATCTGACCAAGTCACTCGGTGCTCTTGTCCATGTCAGTGCATGTGATTAATATAGTAAACAAAACTGTTATTCTAACGGCTTTTCCCATTTCTTATCTGCCCAATTCGAGAGATATGAATCAGAGACTAAAATTAGCTATTAGCATTTGCAACATTACAAAATAGCTTCAATAGGTTAATCCATGGGGAGTTAATCTTGTAAGTCATTCTTAATTAAATTATGGTTGAACTATAGTAGTTACGGATAATTGTAATCTAACAGTTCCCATTTCATCATTGAAACCTGCTGTTTCAGAGGTGAACAAGTTTAGATTTGTAGTGGAAAAACTTGCAGGCCAATTAAATTCGCCCTTCAGTCAGTCATTATACTTAATAATAATAATAATAATATGCCATTTAGCAGACGCTTTTATCCAAAGCGACTTACAGTCATGTGTGCATACATTTTTACGTATGGGTGGTCCCGGGGATCGAACCCACTACACTGGCGTTACAAGCGCCATGCTCTACCAATTGACCTACAGAGGACCACTTGGTAAGCAAACTTAGCTGAGGGCAATGACCAACAATGGAAAGCAACACAGTGTTAACAGATGTGATTCCCCCTAATTTGTGACAGCATTGAACCTAACAACAGCATTTATGTTTAAATACACTCCCTCGGGGTAGTCCTCCATTACAACAAGAAACAATTATTCACAAGTTAATTTAAAACAAAATGGAGTGAAGAAAAGCTATCAGTACCAAGTTTTATTTCTTCTTACAATTGGAAATTAATTGGTTGTGAAAGAGAGATAGAGAAATGTTCTCAGAGAGACATGGAGACAGTGTGGTAGAGAGGCTGAGTAACACTGAACGCTACAGAGAGAGAGAAAGACAGAGGAGGACAGAATAAGAAGGATACTGTTGTGCCCTTTTGACACGACCATGCCCGACCCAAACCTTACTATGCTAGTTTGGATATTTTATTTTCACATTGACTTTTCTAGAATGGTTCTGTTCCTCAGTAGTGCTGTTCATAATGTAGGTGGGGGCCACAGAGAGAGAGAAACACAGAGGAAAAGAAACTGTTTTGAAACTGATATAGAGGAACAGAGAAAGATAGATCTATGAAAAAGTGGCAATGACTCCTATGGCCATGTCAAAACCTGCTTGGGGCTGCACCTATTGGGATACACTTTAAATTAGGCTACACTACCTCTACACTACTTTATCTGTTGGAGACAAATCCAAACTTTGTAATTAACTTCCTTGAACCGAGGCTGAACAAACAGCCTTTTCCTAATTTCATACTTGTGTCATTTAAGTGCTGTTTGAGCAATACCAGAACAACTATAGAATTTCCTCCTCCCGCTTCTCTCCCTCGAACTGAAATGTCTCACTTCCCAAGAGCCAGACAAATTGGAGAGAAAAAAATTGTACATTTAGGGATCCCAGCCAAATTCGGCGACTTATCACGTTAGTATTTGGAATTACCTTCTGTCATGATAATGAAACTGTAATTTTCAGCCTATTGCAATTTTAATTAAAGCCTATTTCCCATTCATTATAGGTGAAATGTAATTGGACTGGTAGCTGGTTCCGTTTGCAGCTGGATGGTCTCGTCTAGCCAGAGAATGCCCATGCACCCTGAAATGGAACTCCAGGGTTTGATCTAGCGGAGAATGCCCACGCACCCCTAAAATGGAACTCCAGTGTTTGATCTTGCCGGAGAATGCCCACACACCCCTTAAATGGAACTCGAGGGTTTGATCTAACCGGAGAATGCCCACGCACCCCTGAAATGGAACTCGAGGGTTTGATCTAACCGGAGAATGCCCACGCACCCCTGAAATGGAGCTCCAGGGTTTGATCAAAAAGGAGAATGCCCACTCACCCCTGAAATGGAACTCCAGGGTTTGATCTAACCGGAGAATGCCCACTCACCCCTGAAATGGAACTCCAGGGTTTGATATAGCCGGAGAATGCCCACTCACCCCTGAAATTGAATACCAGGGTTTGATCTAGCCGGAGAATACCAACGCACCCCTGAATTGGAACTCCATGGTTTGATCTAGCCTGAGAATGCCCACTCACGCCTGAAATGGAACTCCAGGGTTTGATCTAACCGGAGAATGCCCACTCACCCCTGAAATGGAACTCCAGGGTTTGATATAGCCGGAGAATGCCCACTCACCCCTGAAATGGAACTCCAGGGTTTGATCTAGCCGGAGAATAACAACGCACCCCTGAATTGGAACTCCATGGTTTGATCTAGCCTGAGAATGCCCACTCACGCCTGAAATGGAACTCCAGGGTTTGATCTAACTGGAGAATGCCCACACACCACTGAAATGGAGCTCCAGGGTTTGATATAACTGGAGAATGCCCACTCACCCCTGAAATGGAACTCCAGGGTTTGATCTAGCCGGAGAATGCCCATGCACCCCTGAAATGGAACTCCAGGGTTTGATCTAACTGGAGAATGCCCACGCAAACCTGAAATGGAGCTCCAGGGTTTGATCTAACTGGAGAATGCCCACGCACCCCTTAAATCAAACTCCATGGTTTGATCTAGCCTGAGATTTCCCACGCACCCCTGAAATGGAACTCCAGGGTTTGATCTAACTGGAGAATACCCACGCACCCCTGAAATGGGGCTCCAAGGTTTGATCTAACTGGAGAATGCCCTCGCACCCCTGAAATGGAACTCCATGGTTTGATCTAACTGGAGAATGACCACGCACCCCTGAAATGGATCTCCATGGTTTGATCTAACTGGAGAATGGCCACGCACCCCTGAAATGGAACTCCAGGGTTTGACCTAGCCGGAGAATGCCCACGCACCCCTGAATTGGAACTCCCTGGTTTGATCTAGCCTGAAAATGCCCTCGCACCCCTGAAATGGAATTCCATGGTTTGATCTAACTGGAGAATGACCACGCACCCCTGAAATGGATCTCCATGGTTTGATCTAACTGGAGAATGGCCACGCACCACGCACCCCTGAAATTGAACTCCAGAGTTTGAACTAGCTGGAGAATGCCCACGCACCCCCTGAAATGGGGCTCCAAGGTTTGATCTAACTTGAGAATGCCCTCGCACCCCTGAAATGGAACTCCATGGTGTGATCTAACTGGAGAATGCCCACGCACCCCTGAAATGGATCTCCATGGTTTGATCTAACTGGAGAATGGCCACGCACCTCTGAAATGGAACTCCAGGGTTTGATCTAGCCTGAGAATGCCCACACACCCCTGAAATGGAGCTCCAGGGTTTCATCTAGCGGGAGAATGCCCACGCACCCCTGAAATGGAGCTCCAGGGTTTGATCTAGCCGGAGAATGCCCAAGCACCCCTGAAATTGAACTCCAGAGTTTGAACTAGCTGGAGAATGCCCACGCACCCCGGAAATGGAGCTCCAGGGTTTGATCTAGCCGGAGAATGCCCACGCACCCCTGAAATGGAGCTCCAGGGTTTGATCTAACTGGAGAATGCCCACTCACCCCCGAAATGGAACTCCAGGGTTTGATCTAACTGGAGAATGCCCACCCACCCCTGTAATGGAACCTCATGGTTTGATCTAGCCGGAGAATGCCCACGCACCCCTGAAATGGAGCTCCAGGGTTTGATCTAACTGGAGAATGCCCACTCACCCCTGGGAAATGGAACTCCAGGGTTTGATCTAACTGGAGAATGTCCACCCACCCCTGTAATGGAACCCCATGGTTTGATCTAACTGAAGAATGCCGATGCGCCCCTGAAATGGAACTACATGGTTTGATCTAACTGGAGAATGCCCACGCACCCCTGAAATGGTACTCCAGGGTTTGATCTAGCCGGAGAATACCCACGCACCCCTGAAATGGAACTACAAGGTTTGATCTAACTTGAGAATGCCCACGCACCCCTGAAATGGAACTCCAGGGTTTGATCTAACTGGAGAATGCCCACGCAACCCCTGAAATGGAACTCCATGATTTGATATAACTGGAGAATGTCCACGCACCCCTGAAATGGAACTCCAGGACTTGATCTAGCCGGAGAATGCCCACGCACCCCTGAAATGGGAACTCCAGGGTTTGATCTAACTGGAGAATGCCCACCCACCCTGAAATGGAACTCCATGGTTTGATCTAACTGGAGAATGCCCACTCACCCCTGAAATGGAACTCCAGGGTTTGATCTAACTGGAGAATGCCCACCCACCCTGTAATGGAACCCCATGGTTTGATCTAACTGAAGAATGCCGATGCCCCCTGAAATGGAAACGACATGGTTTGATCTAACTGGAGAATGCCCACGCACCCCCTGAAATGGTACTCCAGGGGTTTGATCTAGCCGGAGAATGCCCACGCACCCCTGAAATGGAACTACAAGGTTTGATCTAACTGGAGAATGCCCACACACCCCTGAAATGGAACTCCAGGTTTTGATCTAACTGGAGAATGCCCACGCACCCCTGAAATGGAACTCCATGATTTGATATAACTGGAGAATGCCCACGCACCCCTGAAATGGAACTCCAGGACTTGATCTAGCCGGAGAATGCCCACGCACCCCTGAAATGGAACTCCAGGGTTTGATCTAACTGGAGAATGCCCACCCACACCTGAAATGGAACTCCAACGTTTGATCTAACTGGAGAATGCCCACTCTCCCCTGAAATGGAACTCCATGGTTTGATCTAACTGGAGAATACCCACCCACCCCTGAAATGGAACTCTATGGTTTGATCTAACTGGAGAATGGCCACGCACCTCTGAAATGGAACTCCAGGGTTTGATCTAGCCTGAGAATGCCCACACACCCCTGAAATGGAGCTCCAGGGTTTCATCTAGCGGGAGAATGCCCACGCACCCCTGAAATGGAGCTCCAGGGTTTGATCTAGCCGGAGAATGCCCAAGCACCCCTGAAATTGAACTCCAGAGTTTGAACTAGCTGGAGAATGCCCACGCACCCGGAAATGGAGCTCAGGGTTTGATCTAGCCGGAGAATGCCCACGCACCCCTGAAATGGAGCTCCAGGGTTTGATCTAACTGGAGAATGCCCACTCACCCCCGAAATGGAACTCCAGGGTTTGATCTAACTGGAGAATGCCCACCCACCCCTGTAATGGAACCTCATGGTTTGATCTAGCCGGAGAATGCCCACGCACCCCTGAAATGGAGCTCCAGGGTTTGATCTAACTGGAGAATGCCCACTCACCCCTGAAATGGAACTCCAGGGTTTGATCTAACTGGAGAATGTCCACCCACCCCTGTAATGGAACCCCATGGTTTGATCTAACTGAAGAATGCCGATGCGCCCCTGAAATGGAACTACATGGTTTGATCTAACTGGAGAATGCCCACGCACCCCTGAAATGGTACTCCAGGGTTTGATCTAGCCGGAGAATACCCACGCACCCCTGAAATGGAACTACAAGGTTTGATCTAACTTGAGAATGCCCACGCACCCCTGAAATGGAACTCCAGGTTTTGATCTAACTGGAGAATGCCCACGCACCCCTGAAATGGAACTCCATGATTTGATATAACTGGAGAATGTCCACGCACCCCTGAAATGGAACTCCAGGACTTGATCTAGCCGGAGAATGCCCACGCACCCCTGAAATGGAACTCCAGGGTTTGATCTAACTGGAGAATGCCCACCCACCCCTGAAATGGAACTCCATGGTTTGATCTAACTGGAGAATGCCCACTCACCCCTGAAATGGAACTCCAGGGTTTGATCTAACTGGAGAATGCCCACCCACCCCTGTAATGGAACCCCATGGTTTGATCTAACTGAAGAATGCCGATGCGCCCCTGAAATGGAACTACATGGTTTGATCTAACTGGAGAATGCCCACGCACCCCTGAAATGGTACTCCAGGGTTTGATCTAGCCGGAGAATGCCCACGCACCCCTGAAATGGAACTACAAGGTTTGATCTAACTGGAGAATGCCCACACACCCCTGAAATGGAACTCCAGGTTTTGATCTAACTGGAGAATGCCCACGCACCCCTGAAATGGAACTCCATGATTTGATATAACTGGAGAATGCCCACGCACCCCTGAAATGGAACTCCAGGACTTGATCTAGCCGGAGAATGCCCACGCACCCCTGAAATGGAGCTCCAGGGTTTCATCTAGCGGGAGAATGCCCACGCACCCCTGAAATGGAGCTCCAGGGTTTGATCTAGCCGGAGAATGCCCAAGCACCCCTGAAATTGAACTCCAGAGTTTGAACTAGCTGGAGAATGCCCACGCACCCCGGAAATGGAGCTCCAGGGTTTGATCTAGCCGGAGAATGCCCACGCACCCCTGAAATGGAACTCCAGGGTTTGATCTAACTGGAGAATGCCCACCCACCCCTGAAATGGAACTCCATGGTTTGATCTAACTGGAGAATGCCCACTCACCCCTGAAATGGAACTCCAGGGTTTGATCTAACTGGAGAATGCCCACCCACCCCTGTAATGGAACCCCATGGTTTGATCTAACTGAAGAATGCCGATGCGCCCCTGAAATGGAACTACATGGTTTGATCTAACTGGAGAATGCCCACACACCCCTGAAATGGAACTCCAGGTTTTGATCTAACTGGAGAATGCCCACGCACCCCTGAAATGGAACTCCATGATTTGATATAAAAAGGTGCTTCTACACCTGCAAAAGGTGCTTCTACACCTGCATTACTAGCTGTTTGGGGTTTTAGGCTGGGTTTCTGTACAGCACTTCGAGATATTAGCTGATGTAAGAAGGGCTATATAAAATAAAATTGATATAACTGGAGAATGCCCACGCACCCCTGAAATGGAACTCCAGGACTTGATCTAGCCGGAGAATGCCCACGCACCCCTGAAATGGAACTCCAGGGTTTGATCTAACTGGAGAATGCCCACCCACACCTGAAATGGAACTCCAACGTTTGATCTAACTGGAGAATGCCCACTCTCCCCTGAAATGGAACTCCATGGTTTGATCTAACTGGAGAATACCCACCCACCCCTGAAATGGAACTCTATGGTTTGATCTAACTGGAGAATGCCCACTCACCTCTGAAATGGAACATCATGGATTGATCTAACTGGAGAATGCCCACTCACCCCTGAAATGGAACTCCAGGGTTTGATCTAGCCGGAAAATTCCCACGCACCCCTGAAATGGAGCTCCAGGGTTTGATATAGCCGGAGAATGCCCACGCACCCCTGAAATGGAACTCCAGGACTTGATCTAGCCGGAGAATGCCCACGCACCCCTTAAATGGAACTCCAGGGTTTGATCTAACTGGAGAATGCCCACCCACCCCTGAAATGGAACTCCATGGTTTGATCTAACTGGAGAATGCCCACTCTCCCCTGAAATGGAACTCCATGGTTTGATCTAACTGGAGAATACCCACCCACCCCTGAACTGGAACTCTATGGTTTGATCTAACTGGAGAATGCCCACTCACCCCTGAAATGGAACATCATGGTTTGATCTAACTGGAGAATGCCCACTCACCCCTGAAATGGATCTCCAGGGTTTGATCTAGCCGGAAAATTCCCACGCACCCCTGAAATGGAGCTCCAGGGTTTGATATAGCCGGAGAATGCCCAAGCTACCCTGAAATTGAGCTTCAGGGTTTGATCTAGCTGGAGAATGCCCACGCACCCCTGAATTGGAGTTCCAGGGTTTGCTCTAGCCGGAGAATGCCCACGCACCCCTGAAATGGAGCTCCAGGGTTTGATATAGCCGGAGAATGCCCAAGCTACCCTGAAATTGAGCTTCAGGGTTTGATCTTGCTGGAGAATGCCCACGCACCCCTAAAATGGAACTCCAGGGTTTGATCTAGACGGAGAATGCCCACGCACCCCTGAAATGGAACTTCAGGGTTTGATCTAACTGGAGAATGCCCACGCACCCCTTAAATTGAACTCCATGGTTTGATCTAGCCGGAGATTTCCCACGCACACCTGAAATGGAACTCCATGGTTTGATCTAACTGGAGAATACCCACGCACCCCTGAAATGGAACTACAAGGTTTGATCTAACTGGAGAATGCCCACGCACCCCTGAAATGGAACTCCAGGGTTTGATCTAACTGGAGAATGTCCACGCACCCCTGAAATGGAACTCCATGGTTTGATCTAACTGGAGAATGCCCACGCACCCCTGAAATGGAACTCCAGGACTTGATCTAGCCGGAGAATGCCCACGCACCCCTGAAATGGAACTCCAGGGTTTGATCTAACTGGAGAATTCCCACCCACCCCTGAAATGGAACTCCATGGTTTGATCTACTGGAGAATACCCACTCTCCCCTGAAATGGAACTCCAGGGTTTGATCTAACTGGAGAATGCCCACGCACCCCTGAAATGGAACTCCAGGGTTTGATCTAACTGGAGAATGCCCACGCACCCCTGAAATTGAGTTACAGGGTTTGATCTAACTGGAGAATGCCCACTCACCCCTGAAATGGAACTCCAGGGTTTGATCTAACTGGAGAATGCCCAAACACCCCTGAAATGGAACTCCATGGTTTGATCTAACTGGAGAATGCCCACCCACACCTGAAATGGTATTACATGGTTTGATCTAACTGGAGAATGCCCACTCACCCCTGAAATGGAGCTCCAGGGTTTGATCTAGCCGGAGAATGCCCATGCACCCCTGAAATGGAGCTCCAGGGTTTGATCTAGCCGGAGAATGCCCACGCACCCCTGAAATGGAACTCCAGGGTTTGATCTAGCTGGAGAATGCCCACGCACCCCTGAAATGGAACTCCAGGGTTTGATCTAACTAGAGAATGCCCACGCACACCTGAAATGGAGCTCCAGGGTTTGATCTAACTGGAGAATGCCCACGCACCCCTTAAATCGAACTCCATGGTTTGATCTAGCCGGAGATTTCCCACGCACCCCTGAAATGGAACTCCATGGTTTGATCTAACTGGAGAATTCCCACGCACCCCTGAAATGGAATTTCATGGTTTGATCTAACTGGAGAATGCCCACTCACCCCTGAAATGGAACTCCAGGGTTTGATCTAGCCGGAGAATGCCCACGCACCCCTGAAATGGAGCTCCAGGGTTTGATCTAGCCGGAGAATGCCCACGCACCCCTGAAATGGAGATCCAGTGTTTGATCTAGCCGGAGAATGCCCACCCACCCCTGAAATGGAGCTCCAGGGTTTGATCTAACTGGAGAATGCCCACGCACCCCTTAAATCGAACTCCATGGTTTGATCTAGCCGGAGATTTCCCACGCACCCCTGAAATGGAACTCCAGGGTTTGATCTAACTGGAGAATGCCCACGCACACCTGAAATGGAGCTCCAGGGTTTGATCTAACTGGAGAATGCCCACGCACCCCTTAAATCGAACTCCATGGTTTGATCTAGCCGGAGATTTCCCACGCACCCCTGAAATGGAACTCCATGGTTTGATCTAACTGGAGAATGCCCACGCACCCCTGAAATTGAATTTCATGGTTTGATCTAACTGGAGAATGCCCACTCACCCCTGAAATGGAACTCCAGGGTTTGATCTAGCCGGAGAATGCCCACGCACCCCTGACATGGAGCTCCAGGGTTTGATCTAGCCGGAGAATGCCCACGCACCCCTGAAATGGAACTCTAGGGTTTGATCTTACCGGAGAATGCCCACGCACCCCTGAAATGGAGCTCCAGGGTTTGATCTAACTGGAGAATGCCCACCCACCCCTGAAATGGAACTCCAGTGTTTGATAATAATGAAGCTTCTCATTTTCCTCTTCCTTTATTTTAAATAATCTAGCTACTACTCTCCTGTGGGCATTACACAGTGTTTTTGCTTTTCCTAAACTTCCTCTCAGCTTGTGGCTGTAGCAAAAGTGAGTTAAATCTAACACCACACAAGTTGAGGCTGAAGTAGGTTCAACATGTGGGCACACAACTTATGATCGACCAGGGTTTCGAAACATGGGTCTCCTGTGTGCCACAAGACTGTGTAAAACCACACACAGAACTCCATGACAGTCTGAGCCCATCCCTTTGAAGTCTGAGTCACTGTAAACCGACACAAACTAAGTTGTATGTTGGGGGAGCCAGGGGTGACACAATGTCAGAAATATCTATTAATTTCTACTTCAAAGCAAATAAAACCTTGACGGAGCGAGACGGTAGTGTGTTTACCTTCAAGAGACTGCAGGGACTATCTGTGGGAGTTAATATGAAGAAATACATTATTTGATCAATTAGGATTAAGACACGATTTCACAAGCACCTATTCATTTGCTGAAATACTTGACAAAGTCATAATTTCTTTCGAGTAAACTTCACAAAACATTTATTTTTTTAACATTATCAAGAACAAGAGCCACATTTGTGTCTCATTGAGAGAAGAAAGTTAAACTGACCAAGTCAATCCTATTGTTGAATCTGTGGTCGGTAAATATAAAGAGGGTTTGAAATATATTCAACTTCTTAACTGAGGGGTTCAGCTTGATTAGCCGTCTCCTCCACTGAAATCTGCATACATGGCTTTAGTAGAGAAAAGTTGAGTCAGTGGTTCTACTTTGAGGGTCAGTTTCCCGGACCCAGATTAAGCCTGGTCCTGCTAATTTTCCATTGTGCATACTTTTTAGTCCAGGAGTAGGATCAATCTGGGTCTGGACAACTGGCTTGTGTTTCTATAACCTCATTATAACATCCCTTTATTCAGGGTTTAAATTATACATTGAGTTCCCGGGGGTGTCGGACATCAGTATCTTTGACCATTGTGGGGGACTAACATTCATATTTCCATTCTAATGGGGGTGGCCTTAATGAGCTTTGGATGTGCCTAGCCCCCCCCTAGATGTGTCAAAGGGCAATGTGGAATCGATTCAGAGTGCAGCGAGCTTCTGCTCCAGTTAAGCTGTTATAAAATTGCTCAGTGATTTACTCTGTCATGTCTCCTGCTGTTTTCAAATGAATAACTATTTCATACTGGTATTCTTCTTTATGAAAGCCTTTTCAAACGTAATAGTTTGGCCAGCTCTGATGTTGGCCACTTGGTGTGAAATGTGTCTCCTGCTGTTTTGAAAGTAATCAAATCATCTCTAATGTCCTCTTATTCATTAAAAGGTGTAGCTCAGTTGGTAGAGCATGACGTTTACAACGCCAGGGTTGTGGGTTCGATTCCCACAGGGTGCCAGTATGAAAAAAGAAAAGAAAAATGAAAGAAAAAAATGTATGCATGACAGAGTAAATCACTGAGCAATTTTATAACAGCTTAACTGGAGCAGAAGCTCGCTGCACTCTGTATAAGAGCGTCTGCTAAATGACTAAACATTTAAAATGTAAAAGTCTCTTGAAATTGCATCATTGGCCCCATTATGAAAGTCACAGAAAGGTGTTAGTCGTGAGCAGGTAATTCATGTTCCAGTGCCAACAACCCTAATGCCATGGCTATGAGCTGACTAAACTGAGCACCCT
This sequence comes from Coregonus clupeaformis, assembly GCF_020615455.1. Taxonomy (NCBI): domain Eukaryota; kingdom Metazoa; phylum Chordata; class Actinopteri; order Salmoniformes; family Salmonidae; genus Coregonus; species Coregonus clupeaformis. The sequence continues at coordinate 17,299,018 of NC_059197.1, read as the reverse complement.
CTGAAACAAACAATAGGACTTTGCCTGTGACAAGCTAATTATGAAACGCCACAACTCAGCCGGCCCTATAATGAACCAATTTACTCAGAGAACAACACAACCCTGCCTGTAATGAACTGATTGGGGAACAGCAGCTAGCGCTCCATGCGCATTTAGACTTTCACAGCAGATCTGACTGCTGAGCTGCTGTGACCTACATTCAGGGGTTAATTTGCTGCTCCACAGAAGGGTCTTCCTTCCACACTCCCTCCTATGCAGCCACCCCCACTTCTACCCTCTCTTCCTCTCCATTCCTCCACACACAACCATGCGCTCCACATTAGTCATCACTTACACCAGCTGTCTGTGTGTGTGTGTGTGTGTGTGTGTGTGGACGTGTTTAACTATTCTTGTGGGGACTTCTGGTCCCCACAAGAATAGTAAACAAACAAAAATTTGACCAACTGGAGACATTTTGTTGGTCCCCACAAGGTCAAGGTTAGGGTTAGGGTAAGAGTACGGGTTAGGGTTAGGTTTAGGGTTAGGGGTTAGGGGTTAGGGAAAATAGGATTTTGAATGGGACTGAATTGTGTGTCCCCACAAGGTTAGCTGTACAGGACTGTGTGTGTGGGTGTGTGGATGAGTGTGTGCAGTGTGTGTGTGTGTGTGTGTGCATGAGTGCATGAGTGCATGTGTGTGTGTGTGTGTGTGTGTGTGTGTGTGTGTGTGTGTGTGTGTGTGTGTGTGTGTGTGTGTGTGAGAGAGTGAGTGTGCATGTGCGTGTGTGTGTGTGTGTGTGTGTGTGTGTGTGTGTGTGTGTGTGTGTGTGTGTGTGTGTGTGTGTGTGTGTGTGTGTGTGTGTGTGTCTACTACTGTATGTGTGGGGGCATGTTTTTGTTTTTTGCAAGGATGCATGGTATTGGTTGTTGCTAGGATACATGGTATTGGTTGTTGCTAGGATGCATGGTATTGGTTGTTGCTAGGATGTATGGTATTAGTTGTTGCTAGGATGCATGGTATTGGTTGTTGCTAGGATGCATGGTATTGGTTGTTGCTAGGATGCATGGTATTGGTTGTTGCTAGGATGTATGGTATTAGTTGTTGTTAGGATGCATGGTATTGGTTGTTGCTAGGATACATGTTATTGGTTGTTGCTAGGATGCATGGTATTGGTTGTTGCTAGGATGTATGGTATTAGTTGTTGTTAGGATGCATGGTATTGGTTGTTGCTAGGATGCATGGTATTGGTGTGAGCAGGTTCATTGTCGTCCTGTATCTATTTCATTTGAATGTGTGAATGGACAGATCTAGGTTAGCAGTACCAGTTATCAAGCAGCACATAATGGCAGTTACGAAATCCTTTGACACCCACTCTCTCTCTGCCTCCCCATTTTCCTCCCTCCCCCATTCTGACCTCCCCATCCCTCCTTCCCCCATTCTGACCTCCCCATCTCCACCATTCTGACCTCCCAATCTCCCTCCCTTGACTCCCCCATTGTGATCCCTCTCTGTTACATAGCCAATCCTGTTGCTTGGTAATTGGATGCCAAGTGGGCAATACATGACATCCCTATTAGTGCCTTAGAAAGTGTAGCATAATCACAGCGACATTATCAATAGGATGAGCACGCACAAGGAGTTACACAACTGAATGTGGGTCATTTTTAAATGTCATAATAGCTCATGGTTAAAGGACCAGTGCAGTCAAAAACGTGCATTTCCTATGTTTTACAGTGTACATATTTCCACACTATGAGATTGGAATAATACTGTGAAATTGTGCTAATTATGATAATGCCCTTTTAGCGTAAGAGCTGTTTGAAAAGACCCCCTGAAAGTTCAGCCTGTGTTGTTGGGATGTAGTTTTGGCCTGCCTGGGGACATCACCAGGTGGTAAATTAGCTAATAGACCAAACCTCTCTGCCAATAACATTTTTCAGTTTTCCCCTCCCCAACCAGACAGTCCAAGTTAAATTATTGCTTGAGAAATTGCTCTTTAAAGGGTGGTTTAGATAAATCAAAAGAGCTTTTACAGTTGTGTGTACAATATGAATGAATGCATGTATCATTTACTAATACTTTCCATATGTGTAGTAAGCCATATGACAATAACTTAAGATAATAAGTGGGTATTTCTTTATGATTCACGTACGCATGCATCATACACAGGATAGCGCAATAGAGACATTTGTTTATATTGAAACTGTTTTCTTCTGAGTATTAAATGGTTTTATTTTGTGTGAAGTAAGCTATCCTGGGGGATAAACAGAAAGTAAACGTTATGAATAGAAACAAACAGAGTTTTATGAACTAATAAGTTGTATGATACAAATATAAAACCGTGGAAAATAAAGTTTATACTGTGATTTGGAGAGAATAGACAAGAGCATGCATTATTGATGGGAATCAGGTTTCTAATCCCAAAGGTTTCTTTACCCAGGTGTGCACACACTGCATTCAGAATTTGAAGATATAATTGATTTGTTTGACTTTGAGCTCTTTCAAGGAGACATTGAGGATGTTGTGAGGTAAAAACTTATCTTCAGCGCCCTCTGCTGACCACTACACATAATGACATCTGGCTGGAGCCAACAACTATAATAATAATAATATGCCATTTAGCAGACGCTTTTATCCAAAGCGACTTACAGTCATGTGTGCATACATTTTTACGTATGGGTGGTCCCGGCAATCGAACCCACTACCCTGGCGTTACAAGCTCCATGCTCTACCAATTGAGCTACAGAGGACCACAATTAGACAGGACTCACAAGTTTTTTATTTTCCAAAGTAAGTCATGTTTACTTTTTTTCTGATAAGTCAGCTGTTCAGAGAAGAGTGAAAGCAAACATAGTGTAGTCCTTATAGATAAGTGTTTTGGATCCTACAAATGTAGTATTTGTAATTGTATCCACATGCTACAGATGACTGATACAGAATCCTTTATGCAGATCTGCCTGTTTTATGATACAGGGTTTCATTAAAAAAAGGAAAAGATTGTAATAATAATAATAATTAGATTATTGTTATTATAAGTGTATTGCTGTGCAAATGTGTTGCCTATGCATTAGGCCGGACTAGGACATCATACCAGAATATCATTTTAATTTTTTTATTTCACCTTTATTTAACCAGGTAGGCCAGTTGAGAACATACACCAGAGACTAAACATGAGTGAATTCACAGCCAACAACAGAGACACATTTTGTGACCAGACTACTTCAAAGTGCATTGAAAGAATTGAGGAAGGAATTTGTATCCTTTGTTCATATGAATATTATGAACATATCAACAAGAGATCATGCAGATGCAGAAACACAGAGAGGCAGACTCACCACCAGAACCGATGGGTAGGTCCAGGTTAGTAGCCCAGTCCTGAGTGAGGTTTGAAGTGGTAACTCTAAAACTCACAGTCACCGGACAGACAGTCATCTGAGTGTTATTAGACCACAGCTTCTGCAGATAGCTAGGCTATAGGCCAATACCACATCACATGGATTAGATTAACCTCCTAGACAAGTCACCAGGCTATAGGCCTTGATATTATACAGAGATAGTTCTCCCTTAGTTTACTTTATTTGGATAGGACCCCTGAGTGAAGGGATAGACTGACACTAGGGTCATGCTGACTTGTCCTAATTTCTAGTGTCCCACCATGATTAAAATGTGTTTCACTATGATGTATTTTCTATGACCACTGCATTCAAAGACAAATCTGTTTGACATATTTGTTTTGTTTTATAATAGAAACTGCCTTGATATCACTGTGGTTGCCCGTGAAATCATGCCCTACGAATCCCCAAATGAAATTCCTCAATTTAATAAAAAAGTAGTGTATTATGGACATCAAACCAGTATTCAAATGAAAGTTCTTCTTCTTCTTCTGTGATTTTTAAACAGCAGTTGGTAACCAAAAAGTGCATTACCACCACCAACTGGCCTGAAGTGTAATTCCATTGCACTGTGAAACAAAAGGGGAAATAAAATCACCCTTCCAAGTCCAACTAACCCTACACTCATTAACATCCACCACCCCATTCCACTACTTTGACCCTATCTGCTCCTACACCAGGCCAACGGCCTTGGAGGACGGGACACTACCACTCAGCACACCCTGTAACTCTTCTGAAGTTAAATCTCATACACCCAAGTAGCCTACTTCTCTACAGCTGCCACCACAATATCAATTTTCTGTGATTTACATTCCATTTCTGCAGTACAGTTGATAACCACTGCTATGAACTCTAAGAAGCACATATCACTCATTGGTCTATCCCTCTGCGCTGGCACAGATCTACTATTCTGAGGGATCCTCTCAAGATCTCTCCCCGACCCATCCTCCTCTACTGCCTCAGCATACGACACCTTCTGCACTACTCTGACCCTGGCCACCTCAACCTGCCTCTCTCGCACCGGACATCTCTGATCCCCAGCAACATGGGCACCCCTACAATTGACACACACAACTTGCTCCACTACGACTACATTTTACATTTTAGTCATTTAGCAGACGCTCTTATCCAGAGCGACTTGCAGTCAGTGAGTGCATAATTTTTTTCATACTGGCCCCCCGTGGGAATCGAACACACAACCCTGGCATTGCAAGCGCCATGCTCTACCAACTGAGCTACACACTTCTTTGTCCCATGCCCTCCTACACATTTTACATTTACATTTTAGTCATTTAGCAGACGCTCTTATCCAGAGCGATTTACAGTTAGTGAGTGCATACATGTTTTTTTTCATACTGGCCCCCCGTGGGAATCAAACCCACAACCCTGGCGTTGCAAGCGCCATGCTTTACCAACTCAGCTACACGGGGCCACACACCTCCCACATCTTGGAATCTCTCTCCTACAAATTAAAGTTTGTTTCTGGCAAGGAAGTAAAGTTTGTTCTGCTGGGTCCCTGCCCATTTGGGAGGGAGCGGGAATGAAAGAGTAGACCAGGTAGCCAAAAGGGCTTTAAAACGAGATAGAATTGATAATCATGCTCCATTGGGTAGAGGTGAGGCCAATTGTAAGATTAGAGCCATCTCAATTTGCACCAACAACATAGCTCAGGCAGTAGCAGTGGTGTAAAGTACTTAAGTAAAAATACTTGAAAGTACAACTTAAGTAGTTTTTTTTGGGTATCTGTACTTTACTTTACTATTTATATTTTTGACAACTTTTACTTTACTACATTCCTAAAGAAAATTATGTACTTTTTACTCCATACATTTTCACTGACACACATTTTGAATGCTTAGCAGGACAGGAAAATGGTCTCATTCACACACTTATCAAGAGAACATACCTGGTCATCTACTGCCTCTGATGTGGCGGACTCACTAAACACATGCTTCGTTTGTAAATGATGTCTGAGTGTTGGTGTGCCCCTGGCTATCGGTAAATTAAAAAAACAAGAAAATTGTGCCATCTGGTTTGCTTAATATAAGGAATTTGAAATGATTTATACTTTTACTTTTACTTTTGATACTTCAGTATATTTGAGCAATTACATTTACTTTGATACTTAAGTATATTTAAAACCAAATACTTTTAGACTTTTACTCAAGTAGGATTTTACTGGGTGACTTTCACTTTTACTGTAGTCATTTTCTATTAAGGTATCTTTACTTTTACTCAAGTATGACAATTGGGTACTTTTCCACCACTGGGCAGTAGGAAGGTTACTTATACATTTATATGCAGATGATACAGTCTTATCCTCAGCTGGCCCCCTTTGTGTTAAACGCTCTACAACAAAGCTTTCTTAGTGTCCAACAACCTTTCTCTGCCCTTAACCTTGTTCTGAACACCTCCAAAACAAAGGTAAGTGGTTTGGTAAGAAGAATGCCCCTCTCCCCACCGGTGTGGTTACTACCTCTGAGGGTTTAAAGCTTGAGGTAGTCACCTCATACAAGTACTTGGGAGTAGACGGTACACTGTCCTTCTCTTAGCACATATCAAAGCTGCAGGCTAAGGTTAAATCTAGACTTGGTTTCCTCTATCGTAATCGCTCCTCTTTCACCTCAGCTGCCAAACTAACACTGATTCGGATGACCATCCTACCCATGCTAGATTAAGGAGACGTAATTTATAGATCGGCAGGTAAGGGTGCTCTCGAGCGGCTACATGTTCTTTACCATTCAGCCATCAGATTTGCCACCAATGCTCCTTATAGGACACATCACTGCACTCTATACTCCTCTGTAAACTGGTAATCTCTGTATACCCATCGCAAGACCCACTGGTTGATGCATATTTATTAAACCCTCTTAGGCCTCACTCCCACCTATCTGAGATACCTACTGCAGCCCTCATCCTTCACATACAACACCCGTTCTGCCAGTCACATTCTGTTCAAGATCTCCAAAGCACACACATCCCTGGGTCGCTCCTCTTTTCAGTTCGCTGCAGCTAGCGACTGGAACGAGCTGCAAAAACTCAAACTGGACAGTTTTATCTCCATCTCTTCATTCAAAGACTAAATCATGGACACTCTTACTGACAGTTGTGGCTGCTTCGCGTGATGTATTGTTGTCTCTACCTTCTTGCCTTTGTGCTGTTGTCTGTGCCCAATAATGTTTGTACCATGTTTTGTGCTGCTAACATGTTGTACTGCTGCCATGTTGTGTTGCTACCATGTTGTTGCCATGTGGTGTTGCTACCATGCTGTGTTGTCATGTGTTGCTGCCATGCTATGTTGTTATCTTAGTTCTCTCTTTGTGTAGTGTTGTGGTGTCTCTCTTTATGTAGTGTTGTGGTGTCTCTCTTGTCGTGATGTGTGTGTTGTCCTATATTTTTATTTTTAATCCCAGCCCCGTCCCCGCAGGAGGCTTTTGCCTTTTGGTAGGCCGTCATTGTAAATAAGAATTTGTTCTTAACTGACTTGCCTAGTTAAATAAAGAACAATAGTGATGGGTTGTTCGTAAACGAACGGCTCTTTTTGAACTGATCTTTTTGTCGGGAACCGAATCGCATCGGTGAAAGAGCCGTTCATTTGGCTCCCTGATTTGAATATTGCTACTACTGCTTTTTCAGCTCAAAACAACGTTTTTCTGAAAATAAATTAGAAAATAATTATTTAAAGAGGGTTTATGCTAACTAGCTAGCTGGCTAGCATTTACTGCTAGTATAAGTTGATAGCTAGCAAGTTAACATAAACTAGCACTAACTGGGCTAGTCATTGTCTAACTTTGCACCCCAACTCAACAACAACTTCATTTTGGGCCCTGTTAATATTAGCATGTCATCTCACCAGACAGGTAGGTGTATCTGCTATGATTCTAATCAGAATCATGACATTTTAGAATTACTCGTATGAATAACATTAGCTCCATTAGGGAGACCTTGTGCTTTGATTTCTTATTTCTTATAGAATGTGCCCCTCTCAAATTCCAAATGATTTGTATCCTAAGCAATATTTATGTTTTGTATATTCCAGTAGTCTTGTCACAGTCTCCACAAGGCAGTGATCAAGGGTAAGACAAAATATTTTTTAAATCTAATTTAAAGAAATATACTATATTACAGTGTATTATGTAAATTATTAGTGTATCTGTAGTAGCAGTAGTAGTATTAATAGTAGTAGTATTAGCAGTAGGTGTTTTTAAATAAATAAATACATTTCGTCATTTAGCAGACGCTCTTATCCAGAGCGACTTACAGGAGCAATTAGGGTTAAGTGCATTGCTCAAGGGCACAGACAGATTTTTCCCATAGTCTGCTCTGGGATTTGAACCAGCAACCTTTTGGTTACTGGCCCAACATTCCTAACAGTTAGGCTGCCTGCCCTGAACTGGATCAAAATTGAGTCAGCATTTATATTGACCATTTTTTTGTTTCCATCCTGTGCCTACAGTAAGTGAAGGTTGCCCTGACATCCTTTTCCTGTACCTGGTGCACATCTAAGCTAAAGCAAAGCAGGCACACAGAAGACCTTCTACTGCTATGTAGATATCATATTATACATTATTGGAGGACTTGGCAATGTGATTATTTGACTTGGGCTATTTGTCATCACCTCATACCTTTTTTTAATGTGTTTTGTGTCCCTGTAACTTCGTCCTTGCAGAGGATGCTGTCCTACAGAGAGTCAAAGCGAAGCATAAAGACAGAATGAAAAGCCACTGTGAACACCTGTTTGAAGGCAACTCCAGAAATGAAACTCTTCTCAACAATATTTACACAGAACTCTACATCACAGCATCCAGAACATACACATCAGAAGACACTCCTGTCAATTGCAACAACATCTTTAAACCTTTACCTGGACAGGACAGAATAATCACAACTGTGATGACCAAGGGCATTGCTGGGATCTGAAAAACAGTCACTGTCCAGAAGTTGATCCTTGACTGGGCAGAAGGAAAAGCCAATCAGCATCTGGATTTTATATTTCTGCTTCCATTCTGGGATTTGAATTTGGTCAAAAAGCAGTCTTCATGGCCTTCTGTGTGGCTTCTACCATGAACTTGGAGATATAGAGGATGCAAAGAAAATTGCAGATTGTCAAGTTCTGTTCATCTTCGAGGGTCTGGATGAAAGCCAATTTCCACTTGATTTTAATCAAAATGAGACATTGTTTGACATAGCAGAAGAAGCGCCCATTGATGTTCTATTGACAAATCTCATTAAGGGGAATCTGTCACCCAGAGCTAGCCTCTGGATAACCTCCCAACCAGCAGCAGCCAATCAAATCCCCAGGAAGAACATTACAAAGATGACAGAAGTGTGTGGGTTCAATGACTTGCAGGAGGAGGAGTACTTCAGGAAGAGATTCTGTTTGAATGCGAAGCTGGCCAACAGAATCATCTCACACATAAAGACAACAAAGAGCCTCAACATCATGTGCCACATTCCAGTCTTCTGCTGGATCACTGCCACAGTTCTATGGGAGAAGTTCAGAAATTACTGCAAAGAAATCCCTAAAACCCTTTCTGAGATGTACACACACTTCGTGCTCATTCAGACAAACCTGAAGAACCAAAAGTACCATAACAGCAATGAGACAGATGCGCGGAGGATCAATACATTGGATAAATAAATCATTCTAAAGCTGGCCAAGCTAGCTTTTGAACACCTGAAGAAAAGCAATTTCATATTTTATGAGAAGGATCTGAGAGAGTGTGGCATTGACATCAAAGCAGTTTCAGTTCAATCTGGATTGTGCACAGAAATCTTCAAACAAGAGGTTGGGCTCTACAGCGAGACAGTATACTGCTTTCTGCATTTGACCATCCAGGAGTACTTTGCCGCTCTGTATTTGCTCTACTGCTACACAACTGATAACATGGAGGTGCTGGAGTCTTTCCTCAATGAGACGTTGGTTGAGGAAGACTCTCTGTTGAGCGAAAATGTTGGAGACCATTCAGACGCTTCACAGAGGGATGGGCCTGGAGAAAGTCTGGAGTCTCACCAATGGGAAAACAGTGAAAACTCCACTCTGGAGGAAGAGCCTGAGGAACATCATCTTTTGGATGATGAGGCTGAAGAATGGTCTGACTCTGAGTCTTCAGGGCTGGTTCTACATGAAAAACCATCCTTTCATGTGTTACTGAAGAGCGCAATGCTCAATGCCTTGGGGAGTGCAAATGGACATCTGGACCTTATGCTCCGCTTCTTTCTTGGCCTCTCACTGGACTACAATCAGATATTCCTACAATACCTACTGCCAGAGATGGAGAGCTGTGCAGAGAGTGTTGAGGAAACAAAGAAATACATAAAGGAGATGCTGAGGTCTTACAAATCCCCTGAGAGATGCGTCAACCTTTTATTCTGCTTGGCTGAAGTCAATGACAATACCCTTCTTGAAGAGGTTCAAGCAAACTTGAGGTCAGGAAATCATGGAGGAACAAAGGTCTCACCTGAACAATGCACATCTCTGGTTTATGTACTGATGTCAGCTGGGATTCTGGATGGGTTTGACCTAAATAAGTACAATACATCTGAGGAGGGCCAATGGAGGATGATTCCAGTTGTGAAGTGATGCATAAATGCCCTGTGAGTGTTAAGTCATTTTTACACATTTGTACAGGAAGTTAGTTTGAATGTATATTCACTCTGCCATTGTAGACTTTCTAATTGTAACATCCTGGAGACATCGTGTGGAGTAGTCGCTTCAGCTCTCAAGTCATCAAACTCCCCACTGCGAAAGCTGGGCCCGAGTTACAATTACCTGCAGAACTCCAGTATGGATATAATCTGTGCTGGGTTGAGTAGTCAATGCAGTAAACTGAAGATCTTGAGGTGAGCAATTTTGTTTGTTACACTTTTTGGTGTAATTATGTGTAGACTATTACTCATAATTTGAGCATGATTTTGTCTCCATTTCCAAAGGCTAAAACGATGCAATCTAACAGCGGAATGCTGTTCAGCTTTGAAGTTTGCTCTTAGCTCAGACTCATCACACCTGAGAGAACTGGACCTGAGTGACAATGATCTACAGGATTCTGGTGTGAAACTGCTCTCTGCTGGACTGCAGAAATGGGAAACATTAAGGTATGCCCTTTTGTTTTCAAAATCAGACATTACATTTTCTTGAATATAATAAATAGTAATGTTTTTTATGGTTTTCAAAATCAGTGGGATCATCACAGTTTTATTACCGGATACCAGTCCAATTTTACTACACAGAAAACAATCTCACAAATGGTTTGGTATTTATACATTTGACAATTTCAAGATTTCTCTGACCTCTTCTTGTAGGCTGTCATCCTGTTGTGTGACAAAGGAAGGTTGTACCTCTCTGGCTTCAGCTCTACGTTCAAACCTCTCACACCTGAGGGAGCTGGACCTCAGTGAGAAAAACCTGCATTATTCAGGAGTGAAGCTGCTGTCTGCTGTACTGGGGAATCCACGTTGTAAACTGGAGACACTGAGGTAGTTATAAATTTCACTTATCACCCAATAAGAGATTAAGAAATTGCCATACACAGCACATTTCATTAGGTTATATTTAGAAATTAAATAAATTATCTATTTACATACAGTACCAGTCAAAAGTTTGGACACCTACTCATTCAAGGGTTTTTCTTTATTTTTTACTATTTTCTACATTGTAGAATAATAGTGAAGATATCAAAACTATGAAATAACACATATGGAATCATGTAGTAACCAAAAAAGAGTTAAACAAATCAAAATATATTTTAGATTCTTCAAAATAGCCACCCTTTGCCTTGACAGCTTTGCACATTCTTGGCATTCTCTCAACCAGCTTCATGAGGTAGTCACCTGGAATGCTTTTCCAACAGTCTTGTAGGAGTTCTCATATATGCTGAGCACTTGTTGGTAGCTTTTCCTTCACTCTGTGGTCCATCTCATCCCAAACCATCTCAATTGGGTTGAGGTCGGGGGATTGTGGAGGCCAGGTAATCTGATGCAGCACTCAATCACTCTCCTTCTTGGTCAAATAGCCCTTACACAGCCTGGAGGTGTGTTTTGGGTCATTGTCCTGTTGAAAAACAAATGATAGTCCCACTAAGCGCAAACCAGATGGGATGGTGTATCGCTGCAGAATGCTGTGGTAGCCATGCTGGTTAAGTGTGCCTTGAATTCTAAATAAATCACTGACAGTGTCACCAGCAAAGCACCCCCACACCATCACACCTCCTCCTCCATGCTTCACGGTGGGAACCACACATGCGGAGATCATCCGTTCACCTACTCTGCGTCTCACAAAGACACGGCGGTTGGACTCATCAGACCAAAGGACAGATTTCCACCAGTCTAATATCCATTGCTTGTGTTTTTTGGCCCAAGCAAGTCTCTTCTTCTTATTGGTGTCCTTTAGTAGTGGTTTCTTTGCAGCAATTTGACCATGAAGGCCTGATTCACGCAGTCTCCTCTGAACAGTTGATGTTGAGATGTCTGTTACTTGAACTCTGTGAAGCATTTATTTGGGCTGCAATCTGAGGTGCAATTAATTGCCGATTTCTGAGGCTGGTATCTAACAAACTTATCCTCTTCAGCAGAGGTAACTCTGGGTCTTCCTTTCCTGTGGTGGTCCTCATAAGAGCCAGTTTCATCATAGCGCTTGATGGTTTTTGTGACTGCACTTGAAGAAACCTTCAAAGTTCTTGAAATTTTCCGGATTGACTGACCTTCATGTCTTAAAGTAATGATGGACTGTCATTTCTCTTTGCTTATTTGAGCTGTTCTTGCCATAATATTGACTTGGTATTTTACCAAATAGGGCTATCTTCTGTATACCAACCCTACCTTGTCACAACACAACTGATTGGCTCAAATGCAATAAGAAGGAAAGAAATTCCACACCTGTTAATTGAAATGCATTCCAGGTGACTACCTCATGAAGCTGGTTGAAAGAATGCCAAGAGTGTGCAAAGCTGTCATCAAGGCAAAGGGTGGCTACTTTGAAGAATCTAAAATATATGTTGATTTGTTTAACACTTTTTTGGTTACTACATGATTCCATATGGGTAGAAAATGTAGAAAATAGTAAAAATAAAGAAAAAACCTCAAATGAGTAGGTGTGTCTAAACTTTTGACTGGTACTGTATGTCAAATCAGCAAGTAGATGTCTTCTCTTTGGAGGCTGTCTGGCTGTATTGTCTCAGTGGAAGGATGTGCTTCTCTGACTTCAGCTCTGAGGTCAAACTCCTCAAACCTGAGGGAGCTGGATCTGAACTACAATCACCCAGGAGACACAGTAGTGACTGCTCTCTGCGGTACTGGAGGATCTACACTTCATACTAAAGTAAATCAAGTAATTTGAAAGTGCTCCTTAGTCCAAGACTAGGCTTAATCTGTGTGTGCAGGTTTCAGTGAGTTACAGGCAGTCTCGTGTCGGTCACTAAATCACTGTTCCTCGGCTTCCCTTACAGTGAAGAGTGCTACTTAAAATCAGGCCTGGAGAAGTTTGACATTGTTAACTTATCCTTGTCTCCTATATGCATAAATTAATCTTGGCACGTCTACCTTCCTTCCTAACCTCAGTAATTTCCTGCAGATGCCTGTGCACTCACACTGGACCCTAACACAACACACAGAAAGCTGTCTCTGTCAAACAACGGAAGAACTGTGATATGGGAGGCTGATGATCATCAATATTGGCCTCACACCGAGAGATTTGATGACTGTCCTTAGGTGCTGTGTACAGTCGTGGTCAAAAGTTTTGAGAATGACACAAGTATTGGTCTTCACAAAGTTTGCTGCTTCAGTGTTTTTAGATATTTTTGTCAGATGTTACTATGGTATACTGAAATATAATTACAAGCATTCCATAAGTGTCAAAGGATTTTATTGACAATTACATTATTTTATTTCACCTTTATTTAACCAGGTAAGCCAGTTGAGAACAAGTTCTCATTTACAAGTTATGGAGGTAAGGCAATAAATAGGCCATAGTGCAAAATTATTTCAATTAGTTTTAACACTGGAATGATAGACGTGTAAGAGATGATATGCAAATAGAGATACTGGGGTGCAAATGAGCAAAATAAATAACAATATGGGGATGAGGTAGTTGGGTGGGCTAATTTCAGATGGGCTGTGTACAGGTGCAGTGATCGGTAAGGTGCTCTGACAACTGATGCTTAAAGTTAGTGAGGGAGATAAGAGTCTCCAGCTTCAGAGATTTTTGCAATTTGTTCCAGTCATTGGCAGCAGAGAACTGGAAGGAATGGCGGCCAAAGGAGGTGTTGGCTTTGGGGATGACCAGTGAGATATACCTGCTGGCACGCATACTACAGATGGGTGTTGCTATGGTGACCAATGAGCTAAGACAAGGCGGGGATTTGCCTAGCAGTGATTTATAGATGGCCTGGAGCCAGTGGGTTTGGCGACGAATATGTAATGAGGACCAGCCAACAAGAGCGTACAGGTCACAGTGGTGGGTATTATATGGGGCTTTGGAGACAAAACGGATGGCACTGTGATAGACTACATCCAATTTGCTGAGTAGAGTGTTGGAGGCTATTTTGTAAATGACATCGCCAAAGTCAAGGATCGGTAGGATAGTCAGTTTTACGAGGGCATGTTTGGCAGCATGAGTGAAGGAGGCTTTGTTGCAAAATAGGAAGCCGATTCTAGATTTAACTTTGGATTGGAGATGCTTAATGTGAGTCTGGAAGGAGTGTTTACAGTCTAACCAGACACCTAGGTATTTGTAGTTGTCCACATACTCTAGGTCAGAACCGTCGAGAGTAGTGATTCTAGTCGGGTGGGCGGGTGCCAGCAGCGTTCGATTGAAGAGCATGCATTTAGTTTTACTAGTGTTTAAGAGCAGTTGGAGGCTACTGAAGGAGCATTGAAGCTTGTTTGGAGGTTTGTTAACACAGTGTCCAATGAAGGGCCAGATGTATACAAAATGGTGTTGTCTGCGTAGAGGTGGATCTGAGACAGTCACCAGCAGTAACAGCGACATCATTGATATACACGGTGAAAAGAGTCGGCCCAAGAATTGAACCCTGTGGCACCCCCATAGAGACTGCCATAGGTCCAGACAACAGGCCCTCCGATTTGACACATTGAACTCTATCTGAGAAGTAGTTGGTGAACCAGGCAAGGCAGTCATTTGAGAAACCAAGGCTATTTAGTCTGCCAATAAGAATGCGGTGGTTGACAGAGTCAAAGGCCTTGGCCAGGTCGATGAAGACGGCTGCACAGTACTGTCTATTATCGATCGCAGTTATAATATCGTTTAGGACCTTGAGCGTGGCTGAGGTGCACCCATGACCAACTCGGAAACTGGATTGCATAGCGGAGAATGTACGGTGGGATTTAAAATGGTCGGTGATCTGTTTGTTAACTTGGCTTTCAAAAACTTTCGAAAGGCAGGGCAGGATGGATATAGGTCTGTAACAGTTTGGATCTAGAGTGTCACCCCCTTTGAAGAGGGGGATGACCGCGGCAGCTTTCCAATCTCTGGGGATCTCAGACGTTACAAAAGAGAGGTTGAACAGGCTAGTAATAGGGGTTGCGACAATTTCGGCGGCTAATTTGAGAAAGAAAGGGTCCAGATTGTCTAGCCCAGATGATTTGTAGGGGTCCAGATTTTGCAACTCTTTCAGAACATTAGCTGTCTGAATTTGTGTGAAGGAGAAGCGGGGGGCATGGGCAAGTTGCAGCGGAGGGTGCAGAGCTGGAGGCCGGGGTAGTGGTGGCCAGGTGTGGCCAGCCGTAGCAAAATGCTTGTTGAAATTCTCAATTATTGTAGATTTATCGGTGGTGATAGTGTTTCCTAGCCTCAGTGCAGTGGGCAGCTGGGAGGAGGTGCACTTATTCTCCATGGACTTTACAGTGTCCCAAAACATTTTGGAGTTAGTGCTACAGGATGCAAATTTCTGTTTGAAAAAGCTAGCCTTTGCTTTCCTAACTGCTTGTGTATATTGGCTCCTAACTTCCCTGAAAAGTTGCATATCGCGGGGGCTATTCGATGCTAATGCAGTGTGCCACAGGATGTTTTTGTGCTGGTCAAGGGCAGTCAAGTCTGAGGAGAACCAGGAGCTATATCTGTTCTTAGTTCTGTATTTTTTTAATGGGGCATGCTTATTTAAGATTGAGAGGAAATTACTTTTAAAGAACAACCAGGCATCCTCTACTGACGGAATGAGATCGATATCCATCCAGGATACCTGGGCCAGGTCAATTAGGCCTGCTCGCTAAAGTGTTTTAGGGAGCGTTTGACAGTGATGAGGGGTGGTTGTTTGACCGCGGACCCGTTACGGACGCAGGCAATAAGGCAGTGATCACTGAGATCCTGGTTGAAGACAGCAGAGGTGTATTTAGAGGGTAAGTTAGTCAGGATGATATCTATGAGGGTGCCCATGTTTACGGATTTAGGGTTGTACCTGGTAGGTTCCTTGATAATTTGTGTGAGATTGAGGGCATCTAGTTTGGATTGTAGGATGGCCGGGGTGTTAAGCATATCCCAATTTAGGTCACCAAGCAGTACGAACTCTGAGGATAAATGGGGGGAAATCAATTCACATATGGTGTCCAGGGCACAGCTGGGGACTGAGGGGGGTCTGTAGCAAGCGGCAACAGTGAGAGACTTATTTCTGGAAAGGTGGATTTTTAGAAGTAGAAGCTCAAACTGTTTGGGCACAGTTTGGGCACAGACCTGGATAGTATGATAGAGTTTATGCAAAGAGTCAATATTTGCAGTGTTGACCCTTCTTTTTCAAGACCTCTACAATCCGCCCTGGCATGCTGTCAATTAACTTCTGGGCCACATCCTGACTGATGGCAGCCCATTCTTGCATAATCAATGCTTGGAGTTTGTCAGAATTTGTGGGTTTTTGTTTGTCCACCTTCCTCTTGAGGATCGACCACAAATTCTCAATGGGATTAAGGTCTGGGGAGTTTCCTGGCCATGGACCCAAAATGTTGATGTTTTGTTACCCAAGCCACTTAGTTATCACTTTTGCCTTATGGCAAGGTGCTCCATCATGCTGGAAAAGGCATTGGTCGTCACCAAACTGTTCTTGGATGGTTGGGAGAAGTTGCTCTCTGAGGATGTGTTGGTACCAGGGGCGGTGTGTTCATTAGGGCGATATGGGCGACGCACTGCCAAACGGGAAAAGGAAGGGATTTTTTTTCTAATCAATTATATCACGGCAACAGTAGTTATGAGTGTTCTAATCTAGACGTCTGATCTGCCACTAAATGTCCAATCAGGCTAAAGTCGTGCTTCAAATGCCCCCCCCTTTTGGGGCGATTTCAGTCAGGTTGAAAATCGCCCAGAAGTCTCTCATAGACTCCCATGTAAAATCTATTTTTTTCAAATATCAGAGCTTTCAATACAATCTCTATGGGTTTCTGAGGGCTTGCACTTACGCGCTTTCGTCATACGTAACGTAACCATGAACGTAACTAAGAAAAGAGCGGGTAGCCTCATCAATCAATTCACTACTACTGTAAAAATGGCTAGCCTTCAGTGCAACTCGATTGTCTCTTTGAAATAAGTTACTTTTTGTCGGCGAACAAATCAAGATAAATTGGCAACGAAACAATTAGGACCTCCCAGACCAAATTTAATAATTCAACAGGTTTCTACTAAAGGCGGAAAGTCCTACACCCGAGGATTTTCCAAAAATTGGTACGACGAAAAACCTGGCTAGCAGGCTGCGATGTAGCTAATGCAGTCTTCTGCTACCCCCTGCTTACTCTTTCACCCTGAAGGCGGCACGGCAGACAGCACCGCTTGGACAGCGACTGGTGTGTAACGGACATGCACCATCTTTCAGGAAAGATTAAGAAACATGAGCTGTCAAAGACCCACATGGATAGCTGTTTGAGATTGTCTGCTTTGGGGAGAGTGAACATTGCCACTCAACTGGATGAGGGATACAGGCTAGCTGTCCGCCGCCACAACGATGAGGTTAGTGTTGATAATCACAAGTTTACTGGAGAACTGAAACTGACAAGGCTGACAAGATAGGACCCTTTTGTCCATTGTTATTGGATAGGAACAGAACTTATAACCAGCTCCTGACCTAAATAGATCTTAGCACAACATTTTACTCAACATATCATATTCCATATTCACTATAACAAATATATTTACTACGACATTAGCAAGAACCGCCACATCCTCAGCCGGCTAATCCAGTGTGTGAAGTTTTGCGGAGTGTTTGAGTTAGCTTTGCGAGGCAAAGATGAAACTGAGGGCTCCACCAACCCTGGTAAGCCAACACTTTTGAGATCAGTCAATAAATGCTTCTGGTATTGACTTATATGCTGCCCCTGTCTTCATGTTGTTGCTGGACATATCTTTTTTAAAATGTGTGTAGGTCACCTAAATCATCAGAAAAATTGCCCCCCCTGAGAATTTTTTCAGGAGGCGCCACTGGTTGGTACCATTCTTTATTCATGGCTGTGTTCTTAGGCAAAATTGTGAGTGAGCCCACACCCTTGGCTGAGAAGCAACCCCACACATGAATGGACTCAGGTTGCTTTACTGTTGGCATGACACAGGACTGATGGTAGCGCTCACCTTGTCTTCTCCGGACAAGGTGTTTTCCGGATGCCCCAGACAATCGGAAAGGGGATTCATCAGAGAAAATGACTTTACCCCAGTCTTCAGCAGTCCAATCCCTGTACCTTTTGCAAAATATCAGTCTGTCCCTTATGTTTTTCCTGGAGAGAAGTGGCTTCTTTGCTGCCCTTCTTGACACCAGGCCATCCTCCAAAAGTCTTCGCCTCACTGTGCGTGCAGATGACAAAGCAAAAACTGTTTATCAATTTTAGCAAATGTCTTAAAAATAACACACTTAAATATGACATTTGCACAAGTATTCTGACCCTTTACTCAGTACTTTGTTGAAGCACCTTTGGCAGCGATTACAGCCTCAATTCTTCTTGGGTATGACGCTACAAGCTTGGCACACCTGTATTTGGGGAGTTTCTCCCATTCTTCTCTGCAGATTCTCTCAAGCTCTGTCAGGTTAGGTGGGGAGCGTCGCTGTTCGATCAGGTTCATGTCCGTGCCCTGGCTGGGCCACTCAAGGACATTCAGAGACTTGTCCTGAAGCTACTCCTGCGTTGTCTTGGCTGTGTGCTTAGGGTCATTGTCCTGTTGGATCCTTCGCCCCAGTCTGAGGTCCTGAGCAGGTTTTCATCAAGGATCTCTCTGTACTTTGCTCTGTTCATTTTTCCCTCGATCCTGACTAGCCCAGTCCCTGCTGCTGAAAAACATCCCCACAGCATGATGCTACCACAACCATGCCTCACCATAGGGATGGTGCCAGGTTTCCTCCAGATGTGAAGCTTGGCATTCAGGCCAAAGAGTTCAATTTTGGTTTAAATCAGACAAGAGAATCTTGTTTCTCCTGGACTGAGAGTCCTTTAGGTGCCTTTTGGCAAACTCCAAGTGGGCTGTTATGTGCCTTTTACTGAGGAGTGGCTTCTGTCTGGCCACTCTACCATAAAGGCCTGATTGGTGGAGTGCTGCAGAGATGGTTGTCATTTTGGAAGGTTCTCCCATCTCTACAGAGGAACTCTGGAGCTCTTTCAGAGTGACCATCAGGTTCTTGGTCACCTCACTGACCAAGGCCCTTCTCCCCCGATTGCTCAGTTTGGCCGGGCGGCCAGCTCTAGGAAGAGTCTTGGTGGTTCCAAACTTCTTCCATTTTCAGAATGGTAGAGGCCACTGTGTTCTTGGGGACCTTCAATGCTGCAGAATTTTTTTGGTACCCTTCCCCAGATCTGTGCCTTGACACAATCCTTTCTCTGAGCTCTATGGACAATTCCTTCAACCTCATGGCTTGGTTTTTGCTCCGACATGCACTGCCAACAGTGGGACCTTATATAGACAAGTACGTGCCTTTCTAAATCATATCCAATCAATTGAATTTACCACAGGTGGACTCCAATCAAGTTGTAGAACCATCTCAAGGATGATCAATGGAAACAGGATGCACCTGAGCTCAATTGAGTCTCATAGCAAAGGGTCTGAATACTTATGTAAATAAAGGTGTTTCTGTTCATTATTTTTAATAAATGTGCAAACATTTCTACAAACCTGTTTTTACTTAGTCATTATGGGGTATTGTGTGTAGATTGATGATGATTTTGTTTTTATTTAATCAATTTTAGAATAATGTAAAAAAAAAAGTGGAAAAAGTCAAGGGGTCTGAATACTTTCCCCTCTGGGCGTAGGTATAGGGCACCCCTCAGCAGGAAAAATAGAACGAGACAATCATTTGTGCCAGGTGTGATATCCCTCTTAAATAACTCGGGCAAATGTTCCCATTGACCCCGTAAGGCCAGCAGGCTAGTCTTTGTTTTAAATGTTTTAAATGTTTTATTTCTTATTTCTTACTTTTATTGGTGCGTGACTGTTATTGAAAGTTGTATTGTCAATCTTGTTTTGTATTTAACGCCACTTTAAATGTGTACATGACACTGCAACAAAATTTCCCCATGGGGACAATAAAGTAAGTAAGTAAGTAAGTAAATGCACTGTATTCTGTAAAGTCAAGGGGGTCTGAATACTTTCCGAATGCAGTGTATTCTGTAATATGTTGTTGCTTTCAGATACAAGGGGAGCATCTACTTAGCTTTTTTATTTACATTGTTCTCAGGGTTCTTCTTTTTATTTTGGAATATTAATGACAACGGAAATCCTATAAAAACATTTTTATCAAACTATTCAAACTGAAGCTAGACTCGTCTCACTCCACAGCATCCGCCGATGTCGGCCTTACGCATGTAAAACGCAACATGTAAAGTGTTTGTCCCATGTTGCATGAGATTAAATAAAATATGGAAAATGGCACACACTGCAGCTCATGTCCCAGGTGATTTTATTTATAACAAAGTTTTGACCCTTAGGTCTTCATCAGGCATCCCAGAAATCTTTCATAAGCACAAAAAGCTTATTTCGCTCAAATTTTGTGCACAAATTTGTTTACATCCCTGTTAGTGACCATTTATCCTTTGCCAAGATAATCCATCCACCTGACAGGCTGATTAAACACCATGATCATTACACAGGTGCACCTTGTGCTGGGGACAATAAAAGGCCACTCAAATGTGCAGTTGTTCACACAACACAATGCCACAGATATCTCAAGTTGAGGGAGCGTGCAATTGGCATAATAGCTGCAGGAATGTCCACCAGAGCTGTTGCCAGTGAATTGTATGTACATTTCTCTACCATAAGCCGCCTCCAACGTCATTTTAGAGAATTTGGCAGTATGTCTAACCCGCCTCACAACCGCAGACCTCATATAACCATGCTAGCCCAGGACCACCACATCCGGCTTCTTCACCTGCGGGATCGTCTGAGACCAGCCACCCGGATAGCTGATGAAATTGAGGAGTATTTCTGTCTGTAATAAAGCTCTTTTGTGGGGAAAAACGAATTCTGATTTGCTGGACCCGGCTCTCAAGTGTGTGGGCCTTTGCCCTGCCATGACTGCACCCCTGCCCAATCATGTGAAATCCATAGATTAGGGCCTAATTTATTTATTTGAATTGACTGATTTCCTTATATGAACTGTGACTCAATAAAATCGTTGAAATTGTTCCATGTCGTGTTTATATTTTTTCTTCAGTATAATAGCTTACCCTTTTGTAAAGGAACAAAGTTCAGAGTGAGTTTGTTCCTCACTCAAGTGATGCCGCTCTAACTTCACCACCTGGGTAAGTTAGAATAAACGGAGAAAACAGCGATATCATGGGACCAAAGGTGTTTCCTCTGAGCATTTCTCTATGGAAAGATGGCAGGGCTTGAGGGGTCATTGCTACAGCTGCAAAATACAAAATAACCATCAGCAGCACTGACATTACTTATGATAATTTGCTAATAACGGTTTAACCCTTTGGAGGTTCTTGGGTCTGTAATGGCAAATCTCTGTAATTGTGCCTCATGGTGTTTGAGTGGAGGGGAGTTGCAGCTGATCCAGGGCCTTCAGGGAAGTGGAATGCATTTGAATTCTTGGTTGTTCTGGTCTTCCAGTTGAGTCCAATGTAAATGATTGTAAGGTAGAAAAAGTTGCATTATTGTACAAACAAGCTCCTATGGTGTTAATTTAAATCGTATCTAACTTTTACCAGATCATAAGAGTGGCATTTCCTGAATAAAAAAAGGGTTCAAATATTTTTTTATTCAGTCATTCATACATTGTTCGTGCTCTGTCATCAAGTCTTTTGGTATTTGACAATTTTATTTGGTCTTTTGATTTATTCCTTGAGCAAAAAGCTGAGTAAATCTTGTTCCAAATGTGAAATTTGAGGTACGTTTAGGAATAGATTAAATACTGAATGACACCATTGAATTTGATGGTATCTGGCAATTGAATGATGCTCAACAGTTTTATTGAAACGGAATAAACATAAAAGTTATGAATACAAACAGAGAAAAAACTGCTATGGCTTCCCAAAGAAAACATAGGAAGTTATAATACCAGTAAAAAACCAAAACAACTGATTTACCTCTAGAAATGCTAGACACACTTTTAGGTAAAAGTGATGTGTGTTAAAACATACGTCCCATGTAACCGTAAGAAAGGATTCAGCAAAAGTTACATTCCCATCTTCAGGCCAAAATGCAATTCTAGCCAATCAAGCAGATTCTGGGGGTCTGTCCACTTTTCTCTCTGTGATTTTTTCTTCTTCTTCGTGATGGATGGAGAATAAAACGTCATAAAAGAATTGCAACCAAAATGTTTTTTGGGGGTATTTTGTTGTTGTTGTACTTTGTCAAACGCCTTTTTCATGAGTCTTCTTCATTACTTTAACCATAGTTATCGGAATAGTCACCCCCTTGCTGCTGGGCGATGGGCTGGGACCCCCAGTTCTGCTAGTTGGTCTGCCGGCGCTTTGAGTCAGGCTGGTTGAAGGCGTCTGCCTTCCTCTTCCTGCCCCCATGGTTCCCCCTGGTTCTTCGGGTACTGTGGTCCCTCTGTGGCTGGAAGGGTCCCCCACGGCCCCTTACTCTGCCATCCCTGGGCCCTGCGATGGGTGGACCCCTCCGCGCATAGCCCCCTTGGCCCTGTGTGGGTGGTGGTCCGCGGGCCCTGGGTGGGGGTGGGGCTCCCCTGCTGGGCAGTCTGCCACGGCCCCTCATTCTGTACAAGTCGTCGTAACCGTAGTAGGAGTCCTCGTAACCGTAGTAGGAGTCCTCGTAACCGTAGTAGGGGTCCTCGTAACCGTAGTAGGGGTCCTCGTAACCGTAGTAGGGGTCCTCGTAACCTCTGCGGGGGTCGTGATAGTCATAGCCATAGTAGTCATCGTAGCTGTGGTAGTCTCGGGGATAGGCTGCGTAGTCCCCGCCCCTTCGGCCACTGCCCCTATCTGGTGGAGGTATGCGTGGCGGTGGGTGGTTGTAATCGTCATCATACCTGCAGAAAACATATCATCTTCAATGTAATCTCATGATGGGATATTTACTCAATCAGATAACAGTCAATCCCAGTCTCTCTGTGGCCTCACCTTCGGTTTCTGGTGGCCTGGCGCTGAGCGTTTCGCGCTTTCTTCCTCTTCGCCATTCTTATCTCAATCTCCCCTCCCCCCAGCTCCTTCCCATTCATTTCTGCCATTGCCTAAAACATGCAGCCAAAATGTTACACATCCGAAGCAAGGTAAACCCCCCCCCCCCACACAAAAAACTGAAAACAATTAATATGTTTTACTGAGGGTAACCCACCTTCACAGCTGCGTCTCTGTCTACAAAGTGGACAAAGGCATAGTCTTCTAGCTTATTCAACCGGTCCACTTTGCCAAAGGCAGAGAATGTCTTCTCCAGCAGCTCCTCTGTGACTGAGGAGGCCAGCTTCCTGACAAACAAGACCTTCACCTGCTGACTCACATGGACATCAAAGGTCAACGCCATTTAGAAAAGTATAAATAAAAGCACAAGATTAATAAAAGTCAACAGAAGTGGAACACGGAGGGGGGAGGGTAAAACAAAAACAAGAGATGGGAGAGAGAGAGCAACAGAGAAAGTGTGAGAGAGATGAGACTCACCTGGGCCAAGGCACCCGCGTTGCGCTCAGTGACCGGGTTGGCCCACTCCACAGTGACTGGGTTCCCCCACACCATCACTGTGTCACTCATGAGGCAGAGGCGGGCCTCGGCTGCGGACTTGTGGTCCTCGTACTCCAGGAAACAGAAGCCACGATTCTTCTCCTTGTCATCCGTCTGGGGGTAGAGGATCACTTCCTGAAGCCCCTCTGGAGTAAGAAGAACGAGAGTCACATGACTGATATCTGACCAATGATAACCCACAAAACATAAAACAATGTAAACCAAATTAGTCTGCACTTAACTGACCTGTGACTTTGCTGAAGTCCTCCAATATGTTCTCTCTGGTCTTGTTCTTTGGGATTGATCCGACAAACAGGCGGTTGTTTGCTACAGATTTGCACACTCCAAGGTATTTCCTTGATCGGATTTCATAGTTGTCACACTGAAAACCAGAATAGAGGAAAGATGGCTTTGTAGGGTTGACAAGATAGCTGGAGGCGGTCCGACAACTGCTCCAATGAAATGTGTATCACATCTTGGGCCGGTTTCCCAGACACATTAACTCTGGCCCTAGACTAAAAAGCACACCCAATGAAGATTCCCTATTGAAAGTGATTTTTAGTGCAGGACCAGGCTTAATCGGTGTCTGGGAAACCAGCCCCTTGGTTCTTAGAAGGTAAACTAAGACTATAGACTGGCTGCAGGGACTTACAAGTTTCACAGCCTCAGTTGCTGCATCCTTGTCGCAAAAGGTGATGAAAGCATAGCCCCGGTTCTGACCAGACAGGGGGTCCATCATTAACCTCAGGTCCCAGATTGGGCCCGCCTTCTCAAACAGAGGCACCAGCTCGTCTTCATACAGGTCTCTGGGGATCTTTCCTACAAACACCTAAATGCAGAAAACAGAGCCTGAGTGAGGGTTCCACAATGTGATCGGGAAAGACTGCTGTTGTGTTGCTATAAACTTCTCTGTTGACATTCTTGGAGCCACAGTCTTGCAAACTGATTTATCTTCTCTATATCAGTCAACGGCTTTGCCACAATGACCATTACCCTTTCAAATAATGTTACTTGAAAATGAAGCAACTCCAGCAGCTTTACCTCAGTTCCCATCCCAGGCTGTGGTCCTTTAAACACTTCTTCTGGTGGGGGCCCTCCGTATTTCCTCTGTTCGGTGGTGACATCCAGGGTGTATCCTGTCCGCTCCAGCAGAGCCTGGAGAACACGTAGACATCAGCATAACCACTACAGAACTACACAACCTGAGCAGGTACACACACACACAGGAAGTTCTATTGACACAACTGAATGAACTTTCAAACTGCTGCATTTTACCTTGATCTTGGACTCGGCAGGACCCTTAGTGGATTCTTGTACTTTACTTCCTTGCTTTTCCGTCTGTCTGTACGTCTTCATAGCTGCACAAAGAAAATCACTTTTGTTCTGGAAAGCAAACCACAGCAGAGTTGATTTATGTATTGGTGTTATGAGGAGAGGAAAAATTATAGACCCCTCAATGTCAACTTCTTAAGACTCTTTCGAATGAATCATCATTTAAAATGACTTGCATTCATTCTCGTTCATTCAGCTCCCCCTGTAACTCACCTGCACATTAGATAGGTCACTTTCTTTGAACTGTGAGAGTACAGACAGCGCTCCCTCTTCGTTGAATGCCCGCAGCGCATCGATGGCCCCCTCTTCTAGGTCAGTATACTCCAGCAACCCTGTGGGTACAAGACAGATTACTACTATTACAAACTGGCCTTTCATGGATCCTCGAGCAACATCATGTATCTTCAGAAAATAGATCAGACTCAGCCACTGTATGACGGATGCCCCACCTGTTGAGAATATGTTGTAGAGACTTTCAGCCACCTTCTGCCGCAGTCCAGCATTGATGAGTGTCTGGTAGATTTCTGTGTGCTCGCCTTCGGCCGCGACTTCCATAGTCTCCTTCTCCTCCTTCACTGGGGCAGAACTATCGTTCACCTCGGCAGCAGCCATTCTCCTGAGAGAAAGGGGAAAATAGATAAGATAAAAACAGGATTTCAGTTAGAACTTTCTGCATTAGAACATCATATTTGACATTCTAATCTAAAACCCAATCATATTGTTTCAGCTGCTTTTTACAGATCATGACACTAGTAACTTGTAGGGCCCACAAACGTTCCCTTTTCTACCATGCATATTTGCAAACGCTAATAATAATATGCCATTTAGCAGACGCGTTTATCCAAAGCGACTTACAGTCGTGCGTGCATACATTTTTGTGTATGGGTGGTCCCGGGGATCGAACCCACTACCTTGGCGTTACAAGCGCCGTGCTCTACCAGCTGAGCTACAGAGGACCACAAAAACTGTCCACGAAATGCTGTCCTACTGAAATAGTTACTCCCATCTAGCTAACCCTCCGAAAGTACAACAGTTTGCAAGAAGATACCGACCCTACCGTTACGCTTGTTTACGCTGCAGCTCAGTGTAAACAAGCGTAACGGTACGGTTGGTCTCTTCTGGCAATCTAAACGGTTTCTTTCAGATGGTAGCTAATGATGTTGTAAATGCATCAGAAATGCGTAACCATCCATTTCAATGCAGACAACCATGAGGTCTGAAATATCAAATACCTGGAGACAAGTTAAAAGGTACGTTTATATCGGGGGCAAGCTAGCTACAGTAGCTAGTGAACTAGTCAAGCCAAAGTTCTGTCCGTGGTCAAGCAAGCTAAAATGTGTTGAGCTAAAGTTAGCTTGGCTGGCGGTGTTTTTCTTCGCTAAGCCCCGTCCCGCCCCCTTCCAATAGCCAACGGTAGCTAGCTAAAACTGATTGGATTGTCACAATTTTGAACTTTAACATAATAATAATAATATAATATGCCATTTAGCAGACGCTTTTATCCAAAGCGATTTACAGTCATGCGTGCATAAATTTTTGTGTATGGGTGGTCCCGGGGATCGAACCCACTACCTTGGCGTTACAAGCGCCGTGCTCTACCAGTTGAGCTACAGAGGACCACATCCAACTAAATAATCATTTTAGCGTTAGAAATACCAACATTACAATAAAACTAGTATCAAGGTTCATAAGCTTAGCTAAGCAAATAGCTAGGTAGCAGGGCTAACGTTAGCAAGTTAAAGCCAAGGCCTTGTTAGCTTGCTGGACACCTTTCAGAATTCAAATAAACCATCCGCCTAAAGAGGTGAATAATTAATAGTTAGCAAACGCTAAGCTTTCTTTTCCAGGAAAATAACAGTATCGTAAAATATATTTTGCAGCAATTACCCAAAAGAGTAATCCAATATGGTAAAAATGAATAAGATGTTTTAGAAGAGTCGAAGCGAGAGTGATTACTCCGCCCAAAAACTGTCCACGAAAGACTTCTTCTTCTATGATATCATGGCGGTCCACAAACAATCGTTCAAGTGCATGCCGCCACCTACTGTGCTGGAATGTACGATCAATCATGATCTAACCAATTCTGTACTACAATGAAAATAAAAACAAATCCCTACTAACTTCTACCACGCCCTCCCCCTCCCCATTAAACTTTATCTATATCATGCTGAAACACTCCACCCATTGTTCAGCATGTCAACAACCATTTCAACAGTAACATCTGTAACCCCCAATATCTCTTTTGTAGTCTCATTTTTACATTTTAGTCATTTAGCAGGCGCTCTTATCCAGAGCGACTTACAGTTAGTGAGTGCATATTTATTTTTTTATTTTTTTCAAACATAGTCTCCATAATAACCTTCAACCTGGCATTTCTGCTTTCCACAACCCGAGTCGTATTGATAACCTTACCAATAAAAGCTATTTAGTTAACTTTATTAATTATCAAAGTGTCCTTTGACACCGCACATTCATGAGTGCAATATTTCTGAACAGTCCTCCAAACCATGCAAGGACCAGCAGACACTAGCCCCGACATTAGGCCCACTTACTACAGGACCAGCAGACACTAGCCCCGACATTAGGCCCACTTACTACAGGACCAGCAGACACTAGCCCCGACATTAGGCCCACTTACTACAGGACCAGCAGACACTAGCCCCGACATTAGGTCCACTTACTACAGGACCAGCAGACACTATCCCCGACATTAGGTCCACTTACTACAGGACCAGCAGACACTAGCCCCGACATTAGGTCCACTTACTACAGGACCAGCAGACACTAGCCCCGACATTAGGTCCACTTACTACAGGACCAGCAGACACTAGCCCCGACATTAGGTCCACTTACTACAGGACCAGCAGACACTAGCCCCGACATTAGGTCCACTTACTACAGGACCAGCAGACACTAGCCCCGACATTAGGTCCACTTACTACAGGACCAGCAGACACTAGCCCCGACATTAGGCCCACTTACTACAGGACCAGCAGACACTAGCCCCGACATTAGGTCCACTTACTACAGGACCAGCAGACACTAGCCCCGACATTAGGTCCACTTACTACAGGACCAGCAGACACTAGCCCCGACATTAGGCCCACTTACTACAGGACCAGCAGACACTAGCCCCGACATTAGGCCCACTTACTACAGGACCAGCAGACACTAGCCCCGACATTAGGTCCACTTACTACAGGACCAGCAGACACTAGCCCCGACATTAGGTCCACTTACTACAGGACCAGCAGACACTAGCCCCGACATTAGGTCCACTTACTACAGGACCAGCAGACACTAGCCCCGACATTAGGTCCACTTACTACAGGACCAGCAGACACTAGCCCCGACATTAGGTCCACTTACTACAGGACCAGCAGACACTAGCCCCGACATTAGGCCCACTTACTACAGGACCAGCAGACACTAGCCCCGACATTAGGCCCACTTACTACAGGACCAGCAGACACTAGCCCCGACATTAGGTCCACTTACTACAGGACCAGCAGACACTAGCCCCGACATTAGGTCCACTTACTACAGGACCAGCAGACACTAGCCCCGACATTAGGTCCACTTACTACAGGACCAGCAGACACTAGCCCCGACATTAGGTCCACTTACTACAGGACCAGCAGACACTAGCCCCGACATTAGGTCCACTTACTACAGGACCAGCAGACACTAGCCCCGACATTAGGTCCACTTACTACAGGACCAGCAGACACTAGCCCCGACATTAGGTCCACTTACTACAGGACCAGCAGACACTAGCCCCGACATTAGGTCCACTTACTACAGGACCAGCAGACACTAGCCCCGACATTAGGTCCACTTACTACAGGACCAGCAGACACTAGCCCCGACATTAGGTCCACTTACTACAGGACCAGCAGACACTAGCCCCGACATTAGGTCCACTTACTACAGGACCAGCAGACACTAGCCCCCGACATTAGGTCCACTTACTACAGGACCAGCAGACACTAGCCCCGACATTAGGTCCACTTACTACAGGACCAGCAGACACTAGCCCCGACATTAGGTCCACTTACTACAGGACCAGCAGACACTAGCCCCGACATTAGGCCCACTTACTACAGGACCAGCAGACACTAGCCCCGACATTAGGTCCACTTACTACAGGACCAGTAGACACTAGCCCCGACATTAGGTCCACTTACTACAGGACCAGCAGACACTAGCCCCGACATTAGGTCCACTTACTACAGGACCAGCAGACACTAGCCCCGACATTAGGTCCACTTACTACAGGACCAGCAGACACTAGCCCCGACATTAGGTCCACTTACTACAGGACCAGCAGACACTAGCCCCGACATTAGGTCCACTTACTACAGGACCAGCAGACACTAGCCCCGACATTAGGTCCACTTACTACAGGACCAGCAGACACTAGCCCCGACATTAGGTCCACTTACTACAGGACCAGCAGACACTAGCCCCGACATTAGGTCCACTTACTACAGGACCAGCAGACACTAGCCCCGACATTAGGCCCACTTACTACAGGACCAGCAGACACTAGCCCCGACATTAGGTCCACTTACTACAGGACCAGCAGACACTAGCCCCGACATTAGGCCCACTTACTACAGGACCAGCAGACACTAGCCCCGACATTAGGTCCACTTACTACAGGACCAGCAGACACTAGCCCCGACATTAGGTCCACTTACTACAGGACCAGCAGACACTAGCCCCGACATTAGGTCCACTTACTACAGGACCAGCAGACACTAGCCCCGACATTAGGTCCACTTACTACAGGACCAGCAGACACTAGCCCCGACATTAGGTCCACTTACTACAGGACCAGCAGACACTAGCCCTGACATTAGGCCCACTTACTACAGGACCAGCAGACACTAGCCCCGACATTAGGTCCACTTACTACAGGACCAGCAGACACTAGCCCCGACATTAGGTCCACTTACTACAGGACCAGCAGACACTAGCCCCGACATTAGGCCCACTTACTACAGGACCAGCAGACACTAGCCCCGACATTAGGTCCACTTACTACAGGACCAGCAGACACTAGCCCCGACATTAGGTCCACTTACTACAGGACCAGCAGACACTAGCCCCGACATTAGGTCCACTTATTACAGGACCAGCAGACACTAGCCCCGACATTAGGTCCACTTACTACAGGACCAGCAGACACTAGCCCCGACATTAGGTCCACTTACTACAGGACCAGCAGACACTAGCCCCGACATTAGGTCCACTTACTACAGGACCAGCAGACACTAGCTCCGACATTAGGCCCACTTACTACAGGACCAGCAGACACTAGCCCCGACATTAGGTCCACTTACTACAGGACCAGCAGACACTAGCCCCCACATTAGGTCCACTTACTACAGGAGCAGCCATGGAAGCTCCATCATTCCCCACTGTAGTTCCACCAATCTGTCTTACAGCCTCTACATACGATACATCATGACTGATCCTATATCTCTGAGCCTCTCTCTGCACCTGGCATCCACCAAATGCTGCACTGAGTTGTGATCCGAGTTGTGTGGCATGGAGCACCTGCTCCCTCTGGGCGGAAGAAACACAAAAAACATCACAAGTCCACTTTGGGTTACCTTCACCCATTTAACAGTACCCAACTTCAAGTTCTGACTGGGCACTGTTACTGGGAGGCTGAGTGTAGTGGGAAAGGGTTTCATGTTAGTGTGGCATATAAAGACATGGTAAAAAGGCCATAACTGTTTGCTTGGTTAAAATGACAAATTCTGGAGCCTGAGACTCCTCAAACTCTCATTTCTGGCACAATAATGAAAGCAGTCATACCTGCGTGTTGGGGTGCATCTGAAAAGCACTACCTCGTCTCCTCTGACACATTGACCCACCGGCACACATTCCACTCCACCTTCACTAAACCCCTCTATCCAGCATTTTCAGTCAATGACTATTCATCAGTGTCCATGTGCTAGGTCTAGAATTGGCCTAGAGATTGGGAGTAAAGGAGGATGATGTTGAATGTTTACTAATAAACTGCTGTCCTCCTGAGTCCATGACAGAGATGGAGTCAAGACCATATCCAGTTTAAGGGTGATCAGTTGGCCCGAGAAAATACATGGAAATACTCATCATTTTCCATAATGGTTTGAACATTTCAGTGTTCTGAACGACCTCCATTCTCAACGTGTTTGTATCTCTGAGGTCTCACTGTTCATAACATTTCAAGCTTTTAACCCCAAACCACCACACCTCTAACCCCTGCAGGTATGGGGATAGAGAGAGAGAGCACACCTAGATAGAAGTCGACATACGAAGTCAGCCATGCTTGACTTGCACCGCACCATCTGTCTCCCTCCAACGTTTTATGCGATACCAGGAAGAGAGGAGGCGAGACTTCAGCATAGGGAAGAGGCTGGATTAATTCAAACAGACATCTTGTTAAGACTACAGCTCTTCTCCAAGGTAATGGTCTGCTGGGTATTTTTGCCGCATAGTGGATAGACAGAAGGAAGCAGACTAACTATGTTGCTGCTGTGAGTTGGAAGAAGGGAGAGGGGGTATGGTGTGAGGTGCTAGAGTGTCTCGGCTTAACCTTCTCTATTTCACAGGGATCCCAATGAGTCCCCCGCAACGCCGGTGCCATTTGGACTTCTAACCCCTTTTAAACATTGTGTGTTTGAGCTACAGACTTCTGGGTTGTACCATTGGATTAGTCCATTTCTTCTGCACCAGCTTTGTCTTTGTGATTAATGGGGCTGGGCCCATTTGGCGGATCCCGAAGGGGCCCAGGGCTGGGTCTTTTACAAAAAGTCTGTAGAGTTCTCTAAAAGCTATCTACGAAAAGCCGACTCTCACGAACACGCACATGTAACATGTTTTGCACTATGACGCTCACAAGCTACATAAGCAGTTAGAAGGTAAGGTGTTCAACTACATAGAAGATCATAGGAAATCCAAGGATATATGTCTATAATACTGTAATAAGATCATAGTTGATGTAATAAACTACACACAGTTGTCACTGACTAGTTGGGATATTAATTTCCCACTGAGCAAACAATTTCTGTATGTACAGCATTCATAGAAATTCATTTTTAAAACAGGTTTTTGCTTTGTCAAAAAAAATTAATTGTCAAATTGTTTAGTGTTCTACTTATAGCCCTGGTTGTCCTGAAAATAAAATGGTAAAACACTTTGTGAGGCTAAATATAAAAGGTCTGGACATGCAGATAAATGAAAGGCAGATAAATTAAAAGCCGATTTTTGTTGGGATCTCAGGACTGATAGGGTTAATAGCCTTTTCTCTGTGCTGACATTTATGGAGACAGCTGTTCATTAAATCGCGCCAATCTACACAATAGAGGATTCACCACCCTCTCAGTTTATAATACAGATTTTGTCCTTGCTTTAAAGTGCTGTCTTATGCAGCTTCTAAGCTTTTTAAGGAGCACTTAAACAATCTTAGATCATGTTCTTTCCCTTTTCATCCTTGCCTACTCTCTCAGATTTCTACAGGGCAGAGTAAAATCCAATTGATAAATTGTGACAGGAGGCCAATTCAGCCTGTCTAATGATGAGGAATGGGCCATGTTCTCAAAGGCTTCTCCAGTCAATTACTGCTAGATAACTCAGCTATGGGTCTTCACACAGTATAGCTCCTCTCGGTTATGTATAAAATAGGCTA
Source organism: Coregonus clupeaformis (assembly GCF_020615455.1). Classification (NCBI taxonomy): domain Eukaryota; kingdom Metazoa; phylum Chordata; class Actinopteri; order Salmoniformes; family Salmonidae; genus Coregonus; species Coregonus clupeaformis. The sequence continues at coordinate 17,266,537 of NC_059197.1, read as the reverse complement.
GGTCTATTCCTTATTCCATGTTTAGACACAGCTACTATCAGATTCACTCCAGACATGTTAAGGATAGCTTCAAACATGTCTTTCAGACTCAAATGTACCATCTCTTGTGCCTCACTGAAGGACATATCCATAGTACCATTCTCTCAATGTAAAGACCTGCATAGCACCACAGAGACAATGAGCGATGACCAGGGAGAGAGCACACAATTGAGTTTCTCATCCAAAGCAAGTCAGACCTTGGGCAACAGGCACACAACAGTCATACAGTACGCCTAGGGGACAGTAGGGACACCGTGCTCTTTAGTGTCCCTAGAGGATGCCAGGTGACACTACTGCTCCAATGGGCTACCTGCATTACTGCACATGGGTAAAAGGTACACAATGCCACCAAATAGACTAGACGCAGGGGTATTCAACTCTTACCCTACGAGGTCCAGAGGCTGCTGGTTTTCTGTTTTACCTCAATTAAATTGCACCCACCTGGTGTCCCAGATCTAAATCAGTCCCTGATTAGAGGGGAAAAGGCAGTGGAATTGGCTTCGATGTCCAGATTAGAGTTTGAGGGGACTAGAGCAACAGCATACAGTCTTTCAGTTTTCTTTATTAACTGAAAAGGGTCATTGTCAAATGTTATAAGGCACATATTTTCGCACCCGCACAGATGTCATACTGAGCGACTCAAGTCAGTTGTCAATAGCTTAAAAAGGTACAAAGTGTGTAGCGCTGGGATTGTACATGGAATACAACAATGGTAACATTATGTTCTCCTGTGACATTCACAATCTGTCCAGTACAAACACCACATTCAAATCAGGACAAAATCCTGAGTTGCATTCAACTATTCAAACAGACAGGACCAATTGCTGGCATGTTAAAATACATTTCTTTTTTTTCAAATCACACATTTGTGGATGTATACATACTACAGACATAGCTTGGACTGCTGGCCTTTGTCATGTGACCGTAATCTTAAAAACACATTGCTCAACAATGGCAGTAGATTAATATTGTCACACTTTAATTAAATGCTTCTTGAACCTTTCGCCTGATTAAAACACATCCCCCAGGTCAAACTTGGCAAGCTGTGCCCTGAAAGACCTTTTGTAAACAGGAAATTAAAACTCTTTAAGACAGCACCAGAGCCAACATGAATCCTACCGTCGTTAGAGTGATTGATAGAAATGTAATGCAGTGTTTCCCAACCCTGGTCCTCCAGTACCCCCAACAGTACACATTTGTTGTAACCCTGGACAAACCCACCACATTCAGCTCATTGAGGGCTTGATGATTAGTTGACAAGTTGAATCAGGTGTGCTTGTCCAGGTTTACAATAAAAATGTGGACTGTTGGGGGTACTCGAAGACCAGGGTTGGGAAACACTGATGTAATGGATAGAAGTTCTGCCCTTGAGCCAACATGGCTGCCTTAGTTGCCACATATCTTCATCCATCAAAAGGCACCTATGAAGCCACTACTCAATTCTCTCGTGGCAAAACTGCACTTGGGAGGAAGCATCAATTAAGAAATGGCAGGTCCCTGAGGACCACACAGACAGAGACGAGAGACGGATGAGAGCGAAAAGGTGGAATGGAGGTGAGACGATGGGATGAGTGACCAGAAAACAGTTATATGAGGGATGAGTAAGTTAAGCTGGGAGTCAGGGGTAGGGGTGGTTGGGGTCATCCTTTGGGTGCAGCAAGTCTCTGGGTAAACTGGGACCCAGTCCATGGTGGCAGGGCTGGGGCATACATCCCCATCAGGGCCCGGCCATCCTAGAGCAGGTCCCAACTCAATCCCTACCCTTCCCCTTGGCCCAGATCTATTAGATAGGAGCAATATGGTGGAAGCTTTACTACTACACTGCTCAGGGTTCCCCAACGCTGTTCCTGGAGAGCTACCGTCCTGTAGGTTATCTAGCACACCTGATTCTAATAATTAGCTAGTTGATAAGCTGAAACAGGTTAATTAGAAATAGGGTTGCAGTGAAAACCTACAGGAGGGTAGCTCTCCAGGAACAGCGTTGGGGAACCCTGACACTGCTTATACCTATTAAGAACCTACAGACATACTAACATTGAGGGGTTAGGGCCAAGGGGAGGGATGTGGAACCGGCCACTACTCTACGGCCCTGGGCATGGTGGCCACGTAGACAAAGACTACGATGAGCAGCACCACCACAGCCAGCGTGGGTAGAACCACTGTGGCCACCTGCGACCGGGCCTCCTGCATGGCCGCCTTACGCTCCTTCTTGTCCCTGGACGTCTCCTTCTTGGGCTTCCCCTTCAGCTGCCTCATGGTGGTTCCCTCCCTGGGCGGGCACACTGCAGCACTCAGCTAGGCTCAACCAAGTCTCTCAGACAACTCCTGCAGGTGCAGTGACTGCCTCTACAGTTCTGGAGGTGAAGTCGGTGGCGGTCCACTTGCTTACCAACACCACTGGCACGCACCTGTGTCCAGGAAGAGAACATACATTAATTAACATGTTTTCTATCAGACAGTCCGTCAATCACATTATGAACTAAGAATAGTGGGGGTGGTTACCATACTTTACTAGTCAGGCTACGGCTACGTATTATTATTTTACTTTTCCCCCCTTTTTTCGTGATTGGTAGTTACAGTCTTGTCCCATCGCTGCAACTCCCGTACGGACTCAGGAGAGGCGAAGGTCGAGAGCCATGCGTCCTCTGAAACACAACCCTGCCAAGCCTCACTGCTTCTTGACAATGCTCGCTTAACCCGGAAGCCAGCCGCACCAATGTGTTGGATGAAACACTGTACAACTGGCGACCGAAGTCAGCGCTTGGCCCACCACAAGGAGTCGCTAGAGCGCGATGGGACAAGGACATATTGGACAGCCCTCCCCAAACAACGCTGGGCCACCTCATGGGTCTCCCGGTCGCAGCCAGCTGCGACATAGCCTGGGATCGAACTCTGGTCTGTAGTGATGCCTCTAGCACTGCGATGCAGTGCCTTAGACCTCTGCGCCACTCGGGAGGCATTACGGCTATGTATTTTGATTAATTTATTGGTAGCTTGGGTTAAGTCTGACTTGGACTTAAGTGTGAAACAAGAGAACTATATTTCACATTACTAAACCATATCTATATTACACAGTTAGCCAAATCCAAATGAAGGATCATCCTAAACCACAAAAGTGTGGTCAAAAGTGACCGGTTCTGAAATGCTACCCCCCTCTCTGAAGAGAAATGACACCCATCGCTATGGCAACCGAACACAGTGCAGCAGAACCGCTGCACATTTTTGTTGTTACTTAACGTACAAAAAATGTCACTTCAGACTATGAAAATATGTGTTTTCCACAAGACATCTCTTGGATGCTGCATTCCAGGCTACATAAAGTGATGTGGCGTAAATTCCCTCATTGTATTAGATGATGTACTGTGGATTCTGGGAGACTGGTGCAGGCTGAGGCCTATTCTCAATATTCAGCAGTGTCGTAGTGCCTGAAACGTTCTTGGCTGTAGATGGGGGAGTCTGGACCAGTCAGCGGTAGTTCCACACATTCAGATGTATTGGACTACTGCTTTCAGATTGACTAGAGTAGGAGAGCCTCTCCACACAGTCCTTCACATCACAGCAGTGACTGATAGTTAGATCAAAAGGGTCATGTTCAGTAAGAAGAAAACATTTTCAATGTGAATAAAACAGGTAGGCTACTAACTGAATAATGAAAATGGGGAGGTAGGCTACTTACTACCTGAATTTGTCCAACAATAACATCCTTGATTTTCACAGTGTGCCCTATTGAACACAACCCTGGTATTTTCAGATATATATTTTTCAAATAGTGTAAAACTATTTGGTCTAAGTTGCGTCTTTGAGACAACATTAATTTGCTTTGACTCTAGTGATCCATTTGTACATGTGCATTTGCGAGGCACAACAAAAAGAAACCAAGCCAAGCATCAAAACAGTCTCCCTAAATTCCCTTGCGTTACATGCTTCTGTTAGGCCTACAGAAATGCCTATACAAACAAGCTGCATCCCTTGCCAAATCACAAATACAAAATCGGCTGATTGACTGAAGTAGGGAAATATGTGTTCGAACCAAGCCCTTTCCTGTTTCAGCATGACAATGCCCCCGTGCACAAAGCGAGGTCCACACAGAAATGGTTTGTTGAGATCGGTATGTAAGAACTTGACTGGCCTGCACCGAGACCTGACCTCAACTCCATCTAACACCTTTGGGATGAATTGGAACGTTGACTGCGAGCCGGGTATAATCGCCCAACCTCAATGGAAACAAGTCCCCGCAGCAATGTTCCAACATCTAGTGAAAAGCCGTCCCAGAAAAGTGGAGGCTGTTGTAGCAGCAAAAGGGGGGGCAACTCCATATTAATGCCCATGACTTTGGAATGAGATGTTCGACGAGCAGGAGCCACATACTTTTGATCATGTAGTGTATGTGTAACAGGTAGGATACCAAACCACCTGGTGTTCAGCAAGATATAAAGCTTAATTTACAGCGGTTGTCCACACGGGTAAATAATATGTGCACAGCATGTTGTTAATATGAATCCATTTAGTTACCACTTATGTTCATGCAGTCGTAACCCAAGTATTTCACGTTAGCTAGTTCCCCTAGTCTTCGGTTCTCGACAGGAATGCAACCATACACAAGTGTAATTTCATGTAATTGTCTGGTTGATAGTTTGCCTGCCCTCCCCTCCCCTCCCCTGGTAGTTCAACAACTCCTCTACATGTGACCGACTAATATAGGCGATAATGTAATCATTTAGCATCAGGGTATATTTAACTAATTATTAGCCTGATATAGCAACTAGCTACGTTTTAAGAACTTCAACGCCGAAAACATGGTTTCGATTTTCGTGTAACCTAACGATAGCTAACAAGCTTATCCCCTAATGTTAGCTAGCTAGAATTCTGTAGCCAGCCATAACGTTGACGTTGGCTCATACTTGCGCCACCTCTCCCAGTCGAAAATAGAACTAGCTAGCTAGCCAATTAGCGTTACTTTAGAATACTTTTACTTACCTACTCAATTGACAATATCCACGTTTCAAAGTTTTTTTTTCACAAGGGAAATGAAAATATTTCCCCCACCTTGACCTTGTATGCGCTAAGGTTTAGCCCGTATGGTCTCCTGCAGTTTCGCCATGCTTCTGCTACTTACCCCGCAGACTGCCCCTTCTACCTATGTCTATTACCGCGTTCACATACTGGTCAGAACTAGGAAAGTCTGACATTTCCGACTTGCTTCAGCGTTTCCCAAACTCGATCCTGGGGACCCCAATGGGAGCACGTCTTATTTTTTGCCCTACCACTACACAGCTGATTCAAATAATGAACTCTTCATCAAGCTTTGATTATTTGAATCAGCGTTGTAGTGCTAGGGCAAAAACCAAAACATGCACCCATTGGGGGCCCCAGGACCGAGTTTGGGAAACGCTGACTGGTTCAACGCGGCACGTATATACAGTAACTACAACCAGTTAGCAAGTCTGAAGTTTCCTAGTTCCGACTAGTAGATGAACGCGGCATGTGCTCTGAACTCGGGAGATTACGTGGCAAATGGCAATAGAGCTCAGACAGAGGATGAAGCCAAATAGACTCACCAGTGCGCCCTATAGGGCAGGAGAGACATAGCCACTGTTGTACAGAGATGTTTTCCTGTCTTGTACCTGTAGATGGGGGAAAAGGTCCAGTTTTACTAAGCAACAAGTAGGAATGGTTGGTGAGCTGCTCAGGATACGGTAAAGGAACTGGGTAGCCAACATAGTATGTCTCTGTGAATAATTCTGCCTTCAATTATCATAACACACTGACCTATGTTCAAAGTTGTCTTCTAGCCTACTCTTCTTCATCAGGAGTTACCTAACAATCCCCATGGACCCTATTAATCAGGTGTGTTCAAGCACGGCTGGAACAAAAGCATGCACACCAGTGGCTCTCCAGGAAGGTTTGGTACTCAGTTACAGTTCATATAAGAAAATTAGTCAATTGGAATAAATCAATTAGGCCCTAATCTATGGATTTCACATGACTGGGCAGGGGTGCAGCCATAGGTGGACCTGGGAGGGCATAGCCCTACCCACTTGGAAGTCAGGCCCACATACTCGGAAGCTAGGCTCAGCCAATCAGAATACGTTTTTCCCCCAAAAGGGCTTTATTACAGACTAAAATACTCAGTTTCATCAGCTGTCCGGGTGGCTGGTCTCAGCACAAGGGGCACCTGTGTAATGATCATGCTGTTGTATCAGCTTCTTGATATGCCACACCTGCCAGGTGGATGGATTATCTTGGCAAAGGAGAAATGCTTGCTAACAGGGATGTAAACAAATTTCTGCACAACATTTGAAAGAAATAAGCTTTTTGTGCATATGGAACATTTCCGGGATCTTTTATTTCAGCTCATGAAACATTGGCAGCATACATAGCTAAGTGTCACAACAACAGTAGCGGTATTATAGGTAAGAGGTTGATAATTAAAGCTTGTTCAGACCGGTACAGTAGCTAGTTCCACCATGTTGCTTTGAGGAGGGGACAAGAAGCAGGCAGGGTTGCGTGTATATCTGACCCCAGGTAGAGTAGCAGGCTTGTTGGGGACAGAGAGAGGACAGGCAGGGTGAACCTCTCCAATGTGTCTTTCTGCACCTGGCAACCCAGAAGGGTGTTCCCAGCCTGGACACACTCGGACACACTGGCCGCTGAAACACACGTCACCAGGACAGGCATCATTATACTGTGGAATCATGGTGGCAAGGGTGGGCAAAATGTATCTTAAAACACTTGTTCAAAGACAAAATACCACCAACATTGTATTGTGAATGATTATACTCAAAATACAAATATATTTGTCATTTAAGTAATACGGTGGATCCCTACCAGGAAATTGCTTTCACCTAAACAATTTATTTTGAATAAGGGTAGATGAAGGCAAAGAGTTTAGATGCCAGGACTATGAGAGTGAGCTATAGCTACCTTTCTGAGCCTGGATCCATGATACTGCCTTCATGGCCAGAAACTGCCACTCCTCCTGAGCCTCCATCTTGAACCCATAGAGCCATACCAGGGCTAGAACCGTGGCCCACACCTCCTGGTCAACCTGTGTGAGAGAGAGAGACAGACAGAAAGACAGACAGACAGACAGACAGATGCGGAGAGAGAGAGAGACAGAGAGAGTAAGAGAGAGACAGAGACAGACAGAGAGACAGACAGACAGAGAGACATAGACAGACAGACGTAGAGAGAGAGACAGACAGACAGACAGACACAGACGGAGAGACAGACAGACGGAGAGACAGAGACAGACAGACAGACAGACAGACAGGGAGAGACAGAGAGAGACAGACAGAGAGACATAGACAGACAGAGAGAGAGACAGACAGACAGACAAAGAGAGAGAGAGACAGTAAGGGAAAGAGAAAGATGATGAGAAAGAGAGGAAAGAGGCAGAAGAAAAGGATACTGAGACATGGGAATCATGGTGAGATTCAATGCAATGGTCATCATGCCTTTGTCCAGACCTGATGGTCTTTCTACAGAGCATACGTGCAGATACTCTGTGTGAGTTCATACTCTTGCAGCATGTTCATATTGCTGAGTCTCAGTTTATTTCTGTGGACCTACCAGTGCAGGCTTTGGCTTGGCCACCTCCTCCTCAGTCTTCTCCAGCACCTCAGCCAATGCTGGCTCCAGGACCCAGGAACCAGAGGCCTTCTGGAGGGAGATCAGCTGGAGGAGAGGGTCTCTCGCAGGCTTAGATGCTGGACAGTCAAAGTCTGATGGGGTAGGACAACATAATGGTCAGAAACGGTTAAAAATTATCAAACCGCTTACCTTCATACCTCATCCTGAACCCTAATCCTAACCGTTGGAGTAAAATCCTTGTGCTGTGCTTCAGTAATAAAGTCACAATCCAAATAATTTAGGGAGCATCAAACAGCGCAACAAATTGCAAGTATTTGGAATTAGGTTAACACGGACGTTAACGCTTGTCCCAAATTACCTTCTTCATCACATTCTAATACTTCACAAGTATCATAACCTGAAAAACTGTAAATTGGTAATGTTTGTCGTACAGTGCATTAGGAAATTATTCAGACCCCTTGACTTTTTCCACATTTTGTTACGTTACAGCCTTATATGGCGCAGTTTCTATTAATGGAGCGTCATGGCAGTCTTGTCTGTAAGTGGTGTCACATTCCCTTAATGTATCTGACCAAGGCCTGCACACTGTAAACTGTATAAACAGTGTTGTTTTTACCCAGTGTCCTCTGCAGCCTTGAGACTGAAGCTCAGCTGGTTCTCAACAGGCTGCTTGGCTAAGCTGTATTTCACTGTCACTGAGCCCTCTGTGGCCCCTGAGCTCTGATACAGACAGACAGGCAGACAGACAGAACGATAGGGAGAGAGAGAGAGTGTAGTATCTAAACAGTTTATGACTTTGCTGACGTTTGCAAATGGTGTGTTAGAGGAAGTTGACTCAGCTTGCGGAAGCATCTGGAAAGCATTACTATAGGGGCGCCCTAAAACAGAGGAAGTCTGTTATGTGGAGGCCAGGGATTGGTTTATGGGAAAACCACCCATATCATGTTACATATTATAAATACCATGGTTGGAACAAAGGACGGAGAGAATATAACATATTAGAGATTGGGTCAGTTGTTCTCCAGATGTCTGCAGGAGTCTGTAAATTGACACTGAAATCTTTGATGTAATAAACCATTATGATCAAGGACAGTGTCAGCGGAGTTCTTGTCATCACAGCATAATTAGCATCGTTATTTCGATACCACAGAATGGCGACGAGGACCTTTGGGACGTGTTGCGTCTCTCCAGCGTTCCATTCATGAGCTACGAAGTGACTCCCGCTCAAGACGCCGGCACATAAGGTGAGATTTCTCACAATTTTGGCCGCTGGTCGGTTCGTTTGCTTATGTGGGTGTGTGCGCTGAGGAGATGTACCGTTTAAAGACTTATATGTGCACTTTGCTGTTATTTGCTGTGGGATAAGAATCCGTTCTACATTTCTAAATTTAAGGTTAAAATCTTATGAGTCTCTAATAAAAGAGAACGTTTAATAATTGTTAACTATATATGAGCCCCCTGGGAGGACGTTAAGGTTAAAACCTTGTATGAGTCTCTATTAAAAGAGAAAGTTTAATAACTGTTAAAAGACTATGAGCCTACAGGGAGGATTTTAAGAGTGTATAGAGATGTTTTGTAATGGATAAGAAAATAACTATAAATCTGCAGATTAGGATAAGTGAAGTTAAGAAACTTCAAAGTAGGATTTGTGTTCTATGTTCTGTGTTGGTTTGGGAGTTTTGTTAAGTGTTACTGTTTGTCTTTGTTGGAAATAACGGAGGGACAGCTGGTCTGTCTACTTTCTGTTGTTTAGCTTGGAGAGAGCTGCTTGGGAGCTCTTCTCACTCTGAAATCGCACTGGTGAATGAACTGCGCATGTGTGGGATTTTATGAGTTTAGAGTTACGTGGAGCAAATATGCCACTCCCCTGCCTGCACTGAGCTGCTGTGACATGCAGACAGAGAAGGAGGGGGAGACTTACACACAAATAAATTATTCTGTTTGTTAAATCGGCTGTTGTTTAACGATGAAACTATTTGATTGAGATCTATTGAATTTATAAATGAGAGATATGTTGACAGATTAAAAATAAAAATAATTAAATAAATAAATAAAATAAAATGTTATTGCGCTATTTATAATATTCCTGAGTTAAGCTGTTTGCTTATTTCTTAGCGGGAGTGTGAACATAAGTATGTCTAAAAGGGTATTGTATGGTTGAAATAACCCAGTGAGTGCATAAAATACTAAATTATTGTCTGTTCCTTTGTTCTTCTGTCATGTGAGAGACGAGAGGGAGGAGACAGAGAGAGAGAGGAGGTGCTGACCAGTGCGTCACGCGACAGTGTGTGCTGCCCTGGATCCAGTCCAATCAAGGCCAGTACTGTTCTGTTCACAAAACTTACCTTCCCATACAGGATATTGTGTGTGTCTATCATATTTCATGTTGTGACAATTTGACAGGGACTTGGCAACAGACTGATCAATTGATGTAATTAAGAATTGAACATTGGAGTTTTTTGTGCATGAGTTGGTTTGATTAGAGTTGAGTTGGAAATCCAGCACTGACATTATTCTGTAAAATTAAGGTAATTGGGTGCTTATTAAGCAATTGGTTTGTGAGTGCTGTAGTGTTGCTGGATTACAGGTCTTTCTTTTTTGGATTGCTCTGAAGTTGACTACTTTCCTTTACTTTTCCTGATCGGATGTGGTAAGATTGCCACTAATCAATAATTTGGTAAAATATAATAAAATAAAAATAAATTTATAAATTAGGAGGGAAACATAAGCTACATAGTCTAAAGTATTTTTTGGTTGACAAATTAATTGGTTTAAAATAATAATAATAATAATAATAAAACAATTCACAATAAAGGAATATAAAAGAGTTGTTACAATGGGGAAAAAGGACATCAAAACTATGAAAGTAATTACTCCTGTTGATGTAGTAGAAAATAGTAATCCTCTAGTTAATGGTATTGCAAGGTTATCTGGAAAATGGAATAAACGTTGGCCTGACATTGAACAACCATGGCCAGTGGAAGGGACTCTTAACCCTGACGTCATCAACATAATGAAAGTGCTTGTGTCGATTTATAAGGCAGATCAAAAGAAGGGAAAAAAAAGGGAACAACGTAAAGAAGAGACAAAGAGAGCTGGGTGTTCTTAAGCTGTTTGAAAATGAAGGACAAAAACTGATAAAAGATACCAAAGATAAAAGAAACAGACGTATAGAGAAAATGGCAAAAGAGGTGAAGGTGACAGAAAAACTAAAGGCAGAAGTCAGTACACCTTTCTCACATACGGATTCAGCAAAAAGACCCCCACCTTACGAGGAAGAAGTAGAGTTTAAGGACGTCTATCCTCAGCTTCCAGTGATCATTCAGGAGGGTGATTATTGCATCAGAGATGAAGATGAACAAATAATAGAGAGAGGACAAGCAGAAATGACCATAAAGATGAATCCAAACTCCAAAAGTAAGAAGAAAACGAGATGTCTGGAAACTAAGGGTGGAGTGAGGTTCAGGAGGATGGAACTTGAAGATGATGATGATGATGATCAGAGTGATTCAGAAGAGATCATGGGTGGATATGACCCTGTGATCAGACGGAGGTTGGCCAGAGCGGAAAGAAGGGGTGATGGAAGTTGGAAGAAGAAGAATACAAGAGATTCGAGTTCTGATGAAAGTGAAGATGAAGACAGCGATAAAGATTTGGAGATTAAAGGTGCTTCATATTCAAGAGGATTTTATCCTACAATGATTAGCACAGAAGAAATAGGAAGAGATATAGACCGATGCGTATCATGCCTGTATAAGGCCAATAATTTAGAAGAAGTAAGAGAACTGGAAGAACAACTCAAGAAGCTGAAGATACAGAAGAAATAACTGCTGAAAAAAGGATCCCAATAATTGGAGAAGAAGTATACATTGAGGCCAAGGAAAGAGAGCACAAGTAAGAAGATGATGCCAGTGATAATTCGAGGACAGAACCTGGAGTATAAACCTTTGCAGAATACTGATATGTCAGATATAGTTGAGCAGCTGCCTACTCTTCAAGATGGAGCATATCCTTGGATTTCAAAATTGGAAGAAATTACGGTGGGAACACAGTCTGCCATAGGAGACATTAAGAGACTTTTGGCTAATCTCCTTGGGATTCCAGAGATGGAATGAAATTTTGTGCTGGACTTAATCGATATGTGGGGACTGCGGTGAATGATCCTGAATTGTTGGCTGCAAGTAGAAATCGGCAGTGGAGAGCACTTAAAGATACGTTTCCAACAAATGTGCATCCTGACAACATTCTGATTGACCCACTAGGACAACAAGAAAATCTGAGAGCCTATGTGTCAAGCGTTCATCAAGTGTGGAGAAATATTACCGGAAATGATCCAGATGTGAGTCAAATTGAGCAGTCAATTTTGAGAGCTAAACTGCAGATGGGACTGCCCTCACCAGTAAGGAGCAAACTGGCAGAGGTGGTTGGACTTGGAAGCATGACAAAAGGTGTCTATACAGATCACATAGCCCATCAAGTGGATCTGTACCGGAAAAAGGAACACAACCAGAAAGAACAGGACCAAGAAATCTCAGAAAACTCAATCAAATACAACTGGTGGAGAATAAGAAGGAGAAGAAACAAGCTTTGGTTATGCAGAATCAGTGTGCACCAAGTCAACGATCACTGCCACAGCTTCAACCGGACCAGTTCCAACCGCAATTGTACCAGCCACCAATAGCAGCACCAGTTGTTTCATATCCACAGCCAGTTTCTGGACAGACACAGAATTGGAGAGGAAGAGGATGAGAAGGCTTAGGAAGAGGAAGAGGAGGAAGATTTAAGCCATACTTCCAGCAATCTTCAGAAGTGTGTTATAATTGTGGACAGGTTGGTCACTTTGCCCGTGAGTGTAATGGGCCAGGAGGAAACACCAGAGGGAATTTCAGAGGAAGATACAGGGGCCAGTCAAGATCATCTGGAGGACAGGTGAACCCTTATAGGGGCCCGGAGAAAGGATTCTAGGGGTGCCCAGAAGATCCGAAAAGGGGGTGTCAGCTGGTAGCATCAGGACCGGAAAAAGATCCAACAATTGAGGTGAAAATAAACAACTGACCATTGGAAGTGATGGCGGATAGCGGAGCTGCTTTTACCTGTGTTCGGCCTGAAGATGCTACACATCTCCCTATGTCCAATCAACTAATTAGGACAATCGGATTTGAGGGAGTGAAACAGCGGATTCCTCTTACGGAACCAATTGAGCTCTGCTATATAAATCTGAAAATTACAATACCCATACTGGTATCAGAACATACACCTATTGCGTTGTTGGGAAGAGATGCATTGTGTAAGTTGAACTGTACAATAAAATGTACACCAGACGGCTGTCTGGTAGAAGTGCCAAAGGAAAAGGTTGACCAATTGTTGATGATGACAGAGATGGATTCTTCTTCAGTATTCTGGTTTGGAAATCTCAGTGAAGATTTTTTGAAGCAGGCTAAGATATGGGAGAAATTCATTGTGGCAAATATGCCAGATGCGAGGCTTCCGGAATATCCATTTCATTGTACGCTCAAGTATTTCAAGAATGCTGCCCAATCGAACTCAGAGGAATGGTTGAGTCATCAACCAAAGAAAGTTCAACTCAGCTCATGTTGCATAATTTTAGGACCACAAGGAGCAGCTATGAAGATAAACACAGACGATTATCTGGATAAAGAATTTGAGATTGAGAAGAGTGTGCCACATGTGACCTTGTTGGTTTCTGAAGACTATGAGCAGAAGCAAATAAGAGAAATGATGACAGAAGCAGAGAAAGCTGTTTTCGTACCGATGAAAGAGAATTTGGCGATTTGGAGGAGTGAAGATCAGCGATTTCTCAAAATCATGATTTCGGCTCAAGGACAAGGCGAGCCACAAGCTGTACGCATGACACATGAATCTATTTGCAGTGTGAAGATGGATTCAGAACCTATGAAAGAGGAGATGTTGCAACAAGTTCCAGAATGTTTGTGGTCTCAACACAGTACCGATATTGGACTTGTGAAATCAGCCCAACTGGTGAAAGTTGAACTTCGACCAGGAGCCAGACCTCCTTGGAAGAATCAGTATCCATTGAAAGATGAAGCAATCCAAGGGATCGAACCACAAATTGAAGGACTTTCGAAAGCAGGTGTTTTAAGGACAACAAAAAATCCTCAGGGTAACACACCTTTGTTGCCTGTGAAAAAACCAGATGAAACTTATCGTGTGGTTCATGATTTGAGAGCAGTGAATGAGGTAGTGACTGACTTTCCAGCAGAAGTGCCAGACCCGCATACCTTGTTAGCCCAAATTCCTTTTTTAGTGTTCCACTTAGTGTAGAAAGTCAGGGTTTATTTGGGTTCACATATAAGGGACAATTCTATGAGTACAGTCGTTTGCCACAGGGGTACAAGCATAGCCCCCATATTTTCAATAAAGTACTGAAGGATGATTTGGTAGGGATAGATCAGATATTGCAAAGCACTGTCATTCAGTACGTAGATGATATAATTATCTGCTCACAGAATAAGGAAACATGTCATAGAGACTTTTCTATGGGGTTGAGATCTGTAGACTGGCTAGGCCACTCCAGGACCTTGAAATGCTCCTTCGTTGCCCGGGCGGTGTGTTTGGGATCATTGTCATGCTGAAAGACCCAGCCACGTTTCATCTTCAATGCCCTTGCTGATGGAAGGAGGTTTTCACTCAAAATCTCACGATACATGGCCCCATTCATTCTTTCCTTTACACGGATCAGTTGTCCTGGTCCCTTTGCAGAAAAACATCCCCAAAGCATGATGTTTCCACCCCCATGCTTCACAGTAGGTATGGTGTTCTTTGGATGCAACTCAGCATTCTTTGTCCTCCAAACACGACGAGTTGAGTTTTTACCAAAAAGTTATATTTTGGTTTCATCTGATCATATGACATTCTCCCAATCCTCTTCTGGATCATCCAAATGCACTCTAGCAAACTTCAGACGGGCCTGGACATGTACTGGTTTAAGCAGGGGGACACGTCTTGCACTGCAGGATTTGAGTCCCTGGCGGCGTAGTGTGTTACTGATGGTAGGCTTTGTTACTTTGGTCCCAGCTCTCTGCAGGTCATTCACTAGGTCCCCCCGTGTGGTTCTGGGATTTTTGCTCACTGTTCTTGTGATCATTTTGACCCCACGGGGTGAGATCTTGCGTGGAGCCCCAGATCGAAGGAGATTATCAGTGGTCTTGTATGTCTTCCATTTCCTAATAATTGCTCCCACAGTTGATTTCTTCAAACCAAGCTGCTTACCTATTGCAGATTCAGTCTTCCCAGCCTGGTGTAGGTCTACAATTTTGTTTCTGGTGTCCTTTGACAGCTCTTTGGTCTTGGCCATAGTGGAGTTTGGAGTGTGACTGTTTGAGGTTGTGGACAGGTGTCTTTTATACTGATAACAAGTTCAAACAGGTGCCATTAATACAGGTAACGAGTGGAGGACAGAGGAGCCTCTCAAAGAAGAAGTTACAGGTCTGTGAGAGCCAGAAATCTTGCTTGTTTGTAGGTGACCAAATACTTATTTTCCACCATAATTTGCAAATAAATTCATTAAAAATCCTACAATGTGATTTTCTGGAATTCTTTTTCTCATTTTGTCTGTCATAGTTGACAGACACACTCACACTCCATAAAGATTTGTTCATATTTCATATAAATGTATTTACACTCCATAGAAAAATGTGTTTACTCTCCATAAATTTTGGTTCATTGCTAAAGTTACTCAATAAGAAAAAATTGTTATTTGTCATAATCCTATTATTTTTGTTTTCGAGACTTAATTAGTCTCGAAGGGGGGAAATATGTAGTATCTAAACAGTTTATGACTTTGCTGACGTTTGCAAATGGTGTGTTAGAGGAAGTTGACTCAGCTTGCGGAAGCATCTGGAAAGCATTACTATAGGGGCCCCCTAAAACAGAGGAAGTCTGTTATGTGGAGGCCAGGGATTGGTTTATGGGAAAACCACCCATATCATGTTACATTTTATAAATACCATGGTTGGAACAAAGGACGGAGAGAATATAACATATTAGAGATTGGGTCAGTTGTTCTCCAGATGTCTGCAGGAGTCTGTAAATTGACGCTGAAATCTTTGATGTAATAAACCATTAAATCATGGACAGTGTCAGCAGATTTCTTGTCATCACAGCATAATTAGCATCGTAATTTCGATACCACAAGAGAAAACAAGAGAAGAAGAAATACAGGGTTTTGAGTTAAACTTACCAGTGTCTTTTTGGGGCACTCTTCTTAGAACATTGACATGCTGTATTTAAAAAAATATGAACACATAACAGTAGAAGGGGAAGAGGTAGAGAGTTCATTATTTTCATATGAGGGAATAAGGAAATCCTCACTTTATGCATACGCACGCACGCCACACACACACTCTTACTTTGTGCTGCATCCTGTCCTGTCCTGTGATAAACTGTGCGTGCCCTCCGCCCTGCTTGGCCACCCCAGAGATGAGAGCAGAGCTGGCCCCCTCCCCGATCCCAAAGGAGAAGCACCTGGCAGGGACACACCCAGGAAACAGTATTATTGTTGTTGTTGTTGTCACACCAAAATAAGGCTATCAACACCAAAATAAGGCTATCAACCAAATCACTATCGCTGGTACCATTTTCTTGTGCTTGTGGGCTGACTGAATTAAAACATAACTGTAAAGGAAGAATAATCAATACAAAAGGTTTTTTTTTTCTCACAGGGTAAAAAAATAAAAAAACAACTACAGAACTCTTCCACACTGCTGCCCGCAAACAGCTTGGATAGGTTTACTTTAGATTGGGTTTAACAATGAATATTTTGAGTCAAAAAGACCAGTGGTTAGAACGTTGTAGACAAAGTTTCCAGACAGGTGCAATGGCCTCTGTAACAAACTCTCTATTAAAACCAGTTAGTACAATTATTTCAGGTGGGAGGTAACAGAGTTAGCTATGGGAGCCCTGCCCCAACTAGATACTGATAGTGAAAGCAGTGCTTGTGGGCCCACCTGTGAGAGCCAGGACTTCCTTGGTGTTCCACACCTCACCGTCAGTGAACAAGAAGAGCTGAGGACGACAGAGAGGGTATGTTCATCATGTTCATCAACGTTAAAAAATGTACATGCAGCCCTGAAGTATACAGAGTATATTTCCCCAGTAACCAAAAACACAGGTCTATTTCCAATCCCAGTAAGAAAGGCATGGTACTATAAATACCACACACTCAAAATATACTGTTTGGTTGTGTGTAACTCTGTAACTAAACATGCCATTGGTTGGGTGTAACACTAACTAAACACGCAATTGGTTTGGTGTAACTCTGTAACTAAACATGCCATTGGTTGGGTGTAAGTCTGTAACTAAACAGGCCATTGGAGTGAACATACAGTACATGTGATTGTAGTAATGGAAAGGTGGGAGGAGTTTCATGTGTTTCAGGAGGAACCTGTGTGAATTACAGTGTGTGTGTGTGGGTGTGGGTGTGTGTGTGTGTGTGTGCTTGTCTATAAGGTATGTATAAGGCGTATGAGTAGGCTGTGTTAGTTACCTGTCTGGGCTAGTCAGGGAGGCAGGGCTGGCTGTAGATATGTCTTAAAGGCTGGAGGATCTCTGTACCTCCCAGGTCAGCCCTCATTCCCTTCAACTTCTGCAGAGCCTCATCCATAGTCTTCTGGCTGTACTCCACACTCTTACTGACATCCAGATAGACAAACACACACAAGGTCAAAGGGTCATCACCACAACATATTACAGACCCAAGACATGGACATTTTAATATTTCCCCTACCTGCTGCAAATGATTAGAAACATTAACTGTCAAACACTGTCACTGTTTACCTTTGGATTTGGATTACCTGGTGCAACATACATGATAAAACCCTAGAATGACATAGCTTAATGTGTTTGTAAAAAACTGAACTCTTCAGACACTGACTTGAACTGATTGAAACGGGGGTTGGAAGGAGAGAACACTCATGGAAAGAAGGACTTATAAATGTTCCCAAAGCCGATGATGTTGAAATAGCAGCCCATTGGCAGGCTTTTCAGCAAGAGCAGCAGAGTATCCTGCAAGAGAGAAATTCAACAAATGTCTTT
Organism: Coregonus clupeaformis; assembly: GCF_020615455.1. NCBI lineage: Eukaryota > Metazoa > Chordata > Actinopteri > Salmoniformes > Salmonidae > Coregonus > Coregonus clupeaformis. Next base: position 17,248,831 of record NC_059197.1, on the reverse strand, counting down.
ACTCTTCAATAAACCATATTGCATAAAGTCTCAAAGAACTAGTATTCTACAGAGTAGACACTTTGTGTACTGAATTTCACACCAAACTACCTCTTGGTGAATCTTGTACAGATTGAGATGTTCATTTACTAGTACAGGGTTGTGTGTGTGTGTGTGTGTGTGTGTGTGTGTGTGTGTGTGTGTGTTTGCAGTGTGTGTGTATACCCTGGCCCTGAGCCCCAGGTCCATAGTGAATGGGGCGTTCCATGCTGCCAGAGCAATCCACCACGAACAGAAACTCCCCGTGTGAGGTCATCGATGACATCACATCGTTGGGGAATGCTGGGTACAGGCTCAACATGACCACTGGGTCGCCCATCAGAGAGCCTGGGAAGGAGGGAGGGAGGGAGGGAGGGAGAGAGACAGAGAGAGAAGAAAGAAAGATAGAGAGGAGAGAGAGAGACCCACAAATTAGCATGTTTTTGTTCCAGCCCAGCACTTCCACCTTTCAACTCAACAACTCACCAAGACCTTGATTCATTCAATCAGATGTATTAAAGCTGGACTGGAACTAAAGCCTGCACCACCCCCTGTGGGTCTCCAAGAGCAGGACTGAACACCACTGCGCTATGGGACCAGCTGCTGGTTCCCAGTCACAATGCTGCCCACAAGGTTTTTACTTTGTTTTGGACTGCCCGATGACGTATTACTGGTTTGTGTCTCTCTATACAGGTGTCCATGTTCTTACCCTGGGGTTGGTAGCGGGGGTTGAGCACGGCGGGCAGGCAGAGCCTCAGGCCTTCGTCAGCCTGTACAGCCAGCTCTGTCACATAGTCCAGGCTGACAGAGGCCTTCTCCCCTGGAGGCAGACTACCTACACTCAGCTTGAACACATCCGGGCTCTCATCACTCTCCTCCAATAGGAAGGCCTGCTGGCCCGAGCTCAACGAATCATCATACTGCTCCTGCATCTGAGGGGGGGGACAGAGGAACTCAGGGACGCATCATCAGCTGGAAGTACCAGTGACTTGCTCAATACGGAAGAGGTCAGATGACCGGATGCTACGCTACAGGACTGTTTTGCTAGCACAGACTGGAATATGTTCCGGGATTCATCCAATGGCATTGAGGAGTATACCACCTCAGTCACCGGCTTCATCAATAAATGCATCAGCGACGTCGTCCCCACAGTGACTGTACGTACATATCCCAACCAGAAGCCATGGATACAAGCAACATCTGCACCGAGCTAAAGGCTAGAGCTGTCGCTTTCAAGTAGCCGGAGACTAATCAGGATGCTTATAAGAAATCCCTCAGACGAACCATCAAACAGGTAAAGCGTTAATACAGGACTAAGATTGAATCCTACTACACTCGTTCTGACGCTCGTCGGATGTGGCAGGGCTTGCAAACTATTATGGACTACAAAGGGAAACCCAGCCGCGAGCTGCCCAGTGATGCGAGCCTACCAGACAGGCTAAATGCCTTTTATGCTCACTTTGACGCAAGCAACACTGAAGCATGCATGAGAGCACCAGCTGTTCTGGATGACTGTGTGATCCCGCTCTCCATAGCCGATGTAAGCAAGACCTTTAAACAGGTCAACATTCACAAGGCCTCAGGGCAAAACGGATTACCAGGACGTGTACTCAGAGCATGCGCAGACCAACTGGCAAGTGTTTTCACTGACATTTTCAACCTCTAACATAATTGTAAAAGGGTTTTCTAATGATCAATTAGCCTTTTAAAATAATAAACTTGGATTAGCAAACACAACGTGTCATTGGAACACAGGACTGGTGGTTGCTGATAATGGGCCTCTGTATGCCTATGTAGATATTCCATAAAAAATCAGCCGTTTCCAGCTACAATAGTCATTTACAACATTAACAATGTCTACACTGAATTTCTTATCAATTTGAAGTTATTTTAATGGACAAAAAAATGCTTTTCTTTCAAAAACAAGGACATTTCTAAGTGACCCCAAACTTTTGAATGGTGGTGTATCTAAAAATATTTTCCTTCAAGTATTTTTATTATAGAGAGTACTACTGCAACTGTCTCCACTATAACAACAAAAATACTTAAATACATGTAATTTTGACCTTTAAACATTTAATTGAAATACTGTAGAATTCAATTCATTCCTATGGAGGACTGCTACTACTGGGGAGATACATAGCATCAGCAATCCAGGGTTTATATTCAGTGCATTCGGAAAGTATTCAGACCCCTTCACTTTTTCCACATTTTGTTACATTACAGCCTTATTCTAAAATGGATTAAATTGTTCCCCCCTCCCCTCCCCCCATCATCAATCTACACACAATACCCCATAATGACAAAGCAAAACCAGGTTTTTAGATTGTTTTTCAAATGTATAAAAAAATAAAACATATTTAATCAATTTTAGAATAAGGCTGAAACGTAACAAAATGTGGAAAAAGTGAAGGGTTCTGAATACTTTCCGAATGCACTGTACATCTTTGGTAACAACAAGGGCCGTCGCCAGAACTAATCAGTTGGATTGGCATTTTATTTCTATGGGGGGGTCTCCTATGTATGCACGCGCTTTATAGTAAAGACATGTAATTTAACTATACAAATGTATTACATTTGAATGTGGAATGAACACAAGCAGTCATTATGTTTTCATTTGATTGTCAAACAAATCACTTCAAAATGTAGGTTACATTTGCGCGTTTGTCCAAAATTATTCCAGCATCTGAAATGTGAACCCGTCAACTTTCTTTCAATTCGAAAGTGGCTGAAACCTTATCTGAAGCTAGGTTTCCATCCAATTGGTGACAGATTTTAATGCGAATATTCTAAAAACAGCGTAAAGAAAATATGCAAATTTCCTCACCAGTGGTGTGTTTCCACCAAACGGACTTGTAGCGGATAAAAATCAGTGCGTGATGACGTAGTGCACACCACCCAAACATTTTTTTTCTTAAGTTTTCATGTACTGAATAAAAATTGAAAGTTCAATGTGTTTCCATCGTATTTTCAAATCTACCGATAGTTTAGTCAGAACAACTATTGCATTAAATAGCAAATGTGCCTCCTCTGGTCTTAGCGCGTGCGCTCTAACAACAGCTCGCAGATACAGTGCGGGTAGCCTGTACGGTAGGCTAGTCTACATGATGAGATTATTATGGATAATATTTTGATTTGTCAAATGGCAGCTAAGCATTGATCATCATGTTTAAGAACCTCGATATTTATTGAAAAGGAGCATCAAGATCACCTTGCACATTCACCACCCTGTGAAGTTCATCACAACCTTCATCTGTAGTGTGGTATCTGAACAATTTATGACTTTGCTAATGGTTGCAAATGGTCTTAGAGGATGTTGACTCAGCTTAAGGGGAGCATCTGGAGAGTAGTTCTATAAGGGCACCCTAAAGCAGAGGAAGTCTGTTGGGTGGAGTCCTGGGATTGGTCTATAGGGGAAAACACCCATATCAGGTTACATAGGATATATACTATGGTTTGGGACAAAGGACAGGGAGAATAACATATTAGAGATTGGAGCCGGTTATTCTCCAGATATCGGCAGATATCTGTAAATTGACGCTGTAATCCTTTGATATAAATACACCTTTATAATCAAAGTACAGTGTCAGCGGATTTCCTTGTTCTCACAGCATAATTAGCATCGTTTTCTCGACACTACATAATGTCGCCGAGGATGCCCACTCTGCGAAACCACAGTAGCCTAATAAACTGCATGGTTTCCCGAGTCATAGTGGGAGGACCACAAACCATATCATCTTGTGACTCAAAGTTTACTTCGATATGATTGTTATTATATCAATATTTGTGCAAAAAGGAGTTTCCGCCACCATTTCTCGCATAATTAATTTTACAGACCCAAAAAGATCCCACCATGTCAAACGAACAAATGATCTGTCGGCAATTATAAAAATGTGCCGAAACTACCTTTTTCCATCACAGCTGTCATGATTTTTATCAATAAGACATGAATAACTTTACTTGCACAAAAACTATGGATGGAAACGATCTGAGATTGATGCGTCTTTTTTATTTGGACAGGAAGGGAGGTATGGTAGGGCGGGCCCATAATGCCGGCCCTGGTAAGAACATTTGTACTAACATGTTATTGATTGGTATTAACATGAAATTAACCCGAATCCTGCTGTTAATGATACTTCTGTGGATTTCAAAAATGTCAACAGTTGCATTTGTCTCGTTGTTGACTTGTCATTTCTCCTCACCTTCTGTTTCTCCTGAACTTCAGCCACCACCTCAGTCTGTCCTATCTTGGCGCTGAACCTGCAGACAGCAGCCTCTCCTGGCAGAGGGAAAACAAAGATGGCCTCCAGAGGGCTTTCCTCCTGGTTCTCATACTGCAGAGTGGAGCTCACAGTGGCCACATGCCCCTGCACACTCACCTCCACAGCAATACTCTTGAGAGGCACTGAGAGCGGGAGGGAGGGATGGAGGGATGGATGGATGGATGGATGGAGAGAGGGATGGAGGGAAGAGAGAACTGACGATGACATCGTTTGGGAACCACTTAGAGATAGTAAATGTGATTGATAGCTCATCTGATGGAAATGTTTAATTTATTGAAAACTATATAAAATGTGGTGGAAAGTTCTGAAGTATCTCTTTAATAAATAAAGATAAACTAGATACTGATGAGAGCTCATGTCTGGGAGAAGGACGAAACACACAGACATGGAGGGAAACAATCATTTCTGCTTTCAAACAGTACCTGGTTCATTCTTGACAGTTACCAATCCACAGCAGTTCACCATTTTGGCACCTGAATGGGGAAGTCAGGTGCCATATTAATGTCCTCTTACCGGCATCTTACCACGAAACAAGCACTTTTCACATCACTTTGATTAAGTTAATTGGTGTGTAACAGTAAACAGTAAAAAATCTTAATATGCCAAGTGCTTATGATGAATTGTTTTATAAAGGCAGCCACCGAATGCAACTACTGACAGTAGGATGAGGGAGGTTTATATAACCATGTTGGTATATGCACCGTAACTGCTGGTTGCTGATAAAGAATATTGCTTTGTACTTTGTACTGTTAGGTTCTAAATAAACAGAGTAAAAAACGAACGGACAACTAGTCATATAATATTGGTCTTCCCAGAACATATTTCCTCATACAACAGTTGCTTTGTGCAAAAAGAGACATTACCAAGCCTGAAGTTCTTGTGAACAATAAACAATGAAATGATCAGCAGCCTGACGCAATAATGTCAATCTCTGTCCATTGTCCATCCAGCATAACCTCTGGTTGAACTAGTCATAGAGATCCTATTAAATGATTCTAATGCCTAAACTAGTGAAATAGGATGGAATGCAATAGTCAATAGTGGATGATTTTAAGTCAGGAGGTAGGCCTACCTGGCACCTGGAGGGTGCTGGTCAGGTATTTCATCATTTCAGAGATTTAGGCTAACAAAAATGTAGTCATTGAGGCAAGTAAACATGTATTGTCTGACAACTTGTATTATATTAAAGTTTATAAAGAAGCGTCTTTGGACAAACACGGACACTTGGATTTAGGTTACCTTATCCCAGGGTTCTTCAATTCCGTTCCTGGAGGGCCGAAACACTTCTGTTTTTTATTTCTACCTGGTAGTTAATAGCACTCACCTGGTGTCCCAGGTCTGAAGTAGCCCCTGATTAGAAGGAGAGGATGAAAAACAGAGGTGTTTCGGCCCTCCAGGACCGGAATTGAAGAACCCTGCCTTATCCCATCACACCAGAGGTAGAATATGCAATTGGGTGCAATATTAACCGTAGCATATTATTATTTTTACCAAAAAGAAAAATAATTATAGAGCCTGTGATTAATGTCTGTTCAATAAACATACATTCTGAACGTTCTGTAACGTTGAGTACTGTTGAACAGACCCTGAGGCGCGGTCACTTTGCACTTGTCTATTCTAGCAAGCTAAACCAAACCTCCACAAAATAAGGAGAGTGTTATATGTTGATGATATCGAATTGGATGGTTCAAAGAAGTCTACAATAATAAACATAGTAAATGTAATTTCAATATCTGATACAATTTTGAATATGTTTTTAAGAAAACAGGAATGCTTACACAAAATAGCCTAATCATCCCCAAACGACGCATTTATGTATCATATTAGCCTAATTTCTAATCTGTAATGGCTGCGTTACTGGTCCTGTTGATAAAAAAAAAGTTTTTACTTTAGTTTAGAATGAACATGCGTCAGAGTAGGCTACTTTGGCTGTGTTTACACAGGCAGTCCAATTGTGAGTTTTTTCCATGAATTGGTCTTTTGACCAATCACCAGATCTTTTCACATCTGATCATTTTCAGAGATGGTCTGATTGGTTAAAAGACCAGTTAGTGAAAAAACGTTCAGAATTGGGCTGCCAGTGTAAACGCAGCCTCCTTCCTGGTTTATAAAGAAAGGCAAACGTCAACAGCAAACACGTGTAGGCGCATGGATGTGCACTCAGCTCATTGGCGGATTGTCATAGTCACGCCTACTATCTTACTATTGGTGGTGGTGGAAAGACACAATAGGCCTATTCAACCAATGGTTGTTTTTGAGTCTGTAATGCAGGTTTCTACATTATGTTTTTGACAGTCTTATTATAAGGCATATATTTCTATAGGCTATGGCAATTATTCAATGGACTGAACACTAAACATACAGGTCACTGCCAAAATAAAGGAAACACTTGAGTAGAGGGATAGAAAGTACACTCAACAAAAATATAAACGCAACATGCAACAATTTCTAAGATTTTACTGAGTTACAGTTCATATAAGGAAATCAGTCAATTGAAACAAATGTATTAGTCCCTAATCTATGGATTTCACATGACTGGGAATACAGATATGCATCTGTTGGTCACAGATACCTTAAAAAAAAAAAAAGGTAGGGGTGAAAATCTGTCAGTATCTGGTGTGACCACCATTTGCCCCATGCAGCATGAAAAATCTCCTTCGCATAGAGTTGATCAGGCTGTTGATTGTGGCCTGTGGAATGTTGTCCCACTCCTCTTCAATGGCTTTGCAAAGTTGCTGGATATTGGTGGGAACTGGAACACGCTGTCTTACACATTGATCCAGAGCATCCCAAACATGCTCAATGGGTGACATGTCTGGTGAGCATGCAGGCCATGGAATAACAGAAAATGTTTTAGCTTCCAGGAATTGCGTACAGATCCTTGTGACATGGGGCCATGCATTATCATGCTGAAACATGAGGTGATGGCGGTGGATGAATGGCACGACAATGGACCTCAGGATCTCGTCACGGTATCTCTGTGCATTCAATTTTCCATCGATAAAATGGAATTGTGTCCGTAGCTTATGCCTGCCAATACCATATTCCCAGCGCCAACATTGGGCACTGCATTCACAACGTTGACATCAGGAAACTGCTTGCCCACACAACGCCATGCGCACTGTCTGCCATCTGCCCGGTACAGTTGAAAGTGAGATTCATCCGTGAAGAGCACACTTTTCCAGCATGCCAGTGGCCATTGATGGTAAGCATATGCCACTGAAGTCGGTTATGACACCATACTGCAGTCAGGTCAAGACCCTGGTGAGGAGAACGAGCACGCATATTAGCTTTTCTGAGATGGTTTCTGACAGTTTGTGAAGAAATTCTTCGTTGTGCAAACCCACAGTTTCATCAGCAGTCCGGGTGGCTGGTCTCAGCCGATCCCGCAGGTGAAGAAGTCGGATGAGGAGGTACTGGGCTGGCGTGGTTACACGTGGTCTGCGGTTGTGAGGCTTGACATACTGCCAAATTCTCTAAAACGACATTGGAGGCGACTTGTAGTAGAGAAATGAACATTCAATTCTCTGGCAACAGCTCTGGTGAACATTCCTGCAGTCAGCATGCCAATTGTACGCTCCCTCAAAACTGGAGGCATCTGTGGCATTATGTTGTGTGACAAAACTGCAAATTTTAGAGTGGCCTTTTATTGTCCCCAGCACAAGGTGCACCTGTGTAATGATCATGCTGTTTAATCAGCTTCTTGATATGCCACACCTGTCAGGTGGATGGATTATCTTGGCAAAGGAAAAATGCTCACTAACAGGGATGTAAACAAATTTGGGCACATCATTTGAGTTCATTAAGCTTTTAGGATCACCGACCATTTCGAATACCACCGTACCTTCTCCGCTATGCAATCCAGTTTCTGAGCTGGTCATGGGTGCACTTCAGCCACGCTCAAGGTCCTAAACGATATTATAACCGCGATTGATAATAGACAGTACTGTGCAGCCGTCTTCATCGACCTGGCCAAGGCTTTCGACTCTGTCAACCAACGCATTCTTATTGGCAGACTAAATAGCCTTGGTTTCTCAAATGACTGCCTCGCCTGGTTCACCAACTACTTCTCAGATAGAGTTCAGTGTGTCAAATCGGAGGGCCTGTTGTCTGGACCTATGGCAGTCTCTATGGGGGTGCCACAGGGTTCAATTCTTGGGCCGATACTTTTCTCCGTGTATATCAATGATGTCGCTCTTGCTGCTGGTGACTCTCAGATCCACCTCTACGCAGACGACACCATTTTGTATACATCTGGCCCTTCATTGGACACTGTGTTAACAAACCTCCAAACGAGCTTCAATGCCATACAACACTCCTTCAGTAGCCTCCAACTGCTCTTAAACACTAGTAAAACTAAATGCATGCTCTTCAATCGAACGCTGCTGGCACCCGCCCACCCGACTAGAATCACCACTCTCGACGGGTCTGACCTAGAGTATGTGGACAACTACAAATACCTAGGTGTCTGGTTAGACTGTAAACTCTCCTTCTAGACTCACATTAAGAATCTCCAATCCAAAGTTAAATCTAGAATCGGCTTCCTATTTCGCAACAAAGCCTCCTTCACTCATGCTGCCAAACATGCCCTCGTAAAACTGACTATCCTACCGATCCTTGACTTCGGCGATGTCATTTACAAAATAGCCTCCAACACTCTACTCAGCAAATTGGATGTAGTCTATCACAGTGCCATCCGTTTTGTCTCCAAAGCCCCATACACTACCCACCACTGTGACCTGTACGCTCTTGTTGGCTGGTCCTCACTACATGTTCGTCGTCAAACCCACTGGCTCCAGGCCATCTATAAATCACTGCTAGGCAAATCCCCGCCTTATCTTAGCTCATTGGTCACCATAGCAGCACCCACCCGTAGTCTGCGCTCCAGCAGGTATATCTCACTGGTCATTCACAAAGCCAACACCTCCTTTGGCCGCCATTCCTTCCAGTTCTCTGCTGCCAATGACTGGAACGAATTGCAAAAATCTCTGAAGCTGGAGACTCTTATCTCCCTATCACTCCCTATCACTAACTTTAAGCATCAGTTGTCAGAGCACCTTACCGATCACTGCACCTGTACACAGCCCATCTGAAATTAGCCCACCCAACTACCCCATCCCTTTATTGTTATTTATTTTGCTCTTTTGCACCCCAGTATCTCTATTTGCACATAATCTCTTGCACATCTATCATTCCAGTGTTAATACTAATTGTAATTATTTTGCACTATAGCCTATTTATTGCCTTACCTCCATAACCTGCTACATTTGCACACACTGTATATATATTTTCTGTTGTATTTTTTGACTTTATGTTTTTTTTACCCCATATGTAACTCTGTGTTTTTGTTTTTATCGCACTGCTTTGCTTTATCTTGGCCAGGTCGCAGTTGTAAATGAGAACTTGTTCTCAACTGGCTTACCTGGTTAAATAAAGATTACAAAAAAAAAAAAAAATAGGAACATTTCTGGGATCTTTTATTTCAGCTCATGAAACATTGGACCAACACTTTACATGTTGCGTTCATATTTTTGTTCAGTATATATTGAAAGCAGGCTCTTTCACACAGGTGTGGTTCCTGAGTTACCTAAGCAATTCATATCCCATCATGCTTAGGGTCATGAATAAAAATGCACAGTTGGCTACCATGGCTAGAAGAGATCTCAGTGGCTTTGAAAGAGGGGTCTCAAAGGAGCATAGAGGATTTAAGGTGTGTGTGTGTGTTTGTGTGTGTGCGTCTCAGTCACCAGATCTCAACCCTATTGAACACTTATGAGAGATTCTGGAGTGGTGCTTGAGACAAAACACCAAATTATGGAATTACTTGTAGAAGATGGGGTCACATCCCTCCAATAGAGTCCCAGACACTGGTAGAATCTATGCCAAGGCACAATTCATTGGTTGATCTGACAGTGTGTAGGATGCTGATGTAGGGGGACTTCGTCTCCAGGGGGGTTTTCCCGCTTTGAGGATAACACAGTGCCACCGACGCGGCCCACTCCCAAGTACTGTGGGCTGTCGTTCTCCGTGGCCGACGTGAGTAAGACGTTTAAGCGTGTTAACCCTCGCAAGGCTGCCGGCCCAGAAGGCATCGCTAGCCGCGTCCTCAGAGCATGTGCAGATCAGCTGGCTGGAGTGTTTACAGACATATTCAATCTCTCCCTATCCCAGTCTGCTGTCCCCATTTGCTTCAAGATGTCCACCATTGTTCCTGTACCCAAGAAAGCAAAGGTAACTGAACTAAATGACTATCGCCCCGTAGCACTCACTTCTGTCATATTAAAGTGCTTTGAGAGGCTAGTTAAGGATGATATCACCTCTACCTTACCTGACACCCTAGACCCACTTCAATTTGCATACCGCCCCAATAGATCCACAGATGATGCAATCGCCACTGCACTGCACACTGCCCTATTCCATCTGGACAAGAGGAATACCTATGTAAGAACGCTGTTAATTGATTACAGCTCAGCCTTCAACACCATAGTACCCTCCAAGCTCATCATTAAGCTCGGGCCCTGGGTCTGAAACCCGCATGGTGCAACTGGGTCCTGGACTTCCTGACGGGCTGCCCCCAGGTGGTGAAGGTAGGAAACAACACCTCCACTTTGCTGATTGTCAACACAGGGGCCCCACAAGGGTGCGTGCTCAGCCCCCTCGTGTACTCCCTGTTCACCCATGACTGCGTGGCCACGCACGCCTCCAACTCAATTATCAAGTTTGCAGATGACAACAGTAGTAGGCCTGATTACCAACAATGACGAGACAACCTACAGGGAGGAGGGGGCCCTGGCAGAGTGGTGCCAGGAAAATAACCTCTCCCTCAACGTCAACAAAACGAAGGAGCTGATTGTGGACTTCAGGAAACAGCAGAGGGAGCACGCCCCTATCCGCATCGACGGGACCGCAGTGAAGGTGAAAAGCTTCAAGTTCCTCGGCGTACACATCACTGACAATCTGAAATGGTCCACCCACACAGACAGTGTGGTGAAGAAGGCACAACATCGCCTCTTCAACCTCAGGAGGCTGAATAAATTCTGCTTGGCCCCTAAGACCCTCACAAACTTTTACAGATGTACAATTGAGAGCATCCTGTTGGACTGTATCACCGCCTGGTACGGCAACTACACCGCCCACAACTGCAGGGCTCTCCAGAGGGTGGTGCGGTCTGCCCAAAGCATCACCGGGGGCACACTGCCTGCCCTCCTGGATCCCAGGCTGCTGCCCTATATACAGTGGGGAGAACAAGTATTTGATACACTGCCGATTTTGCAGGTTTTCCTACTTACAAAGCATGTAGAGGTCTGTAATTTTTATCATAGGTACACTTCAACTGTGAGAGATGGAATCTAAAACAAAAATCCAGAAAATCACATTGTATGATTTTTAAGTAATTAATTTGCATTTTATTGCATGACATAAGTATTTGATACATCAGAAAAGCAGAACTTAATATTTGGTACAGAAACCTTTGTTTGCAATTACAGAGATCATATGTTTCCTGTAGGTCTTGACCAGGTTTGCACACACTGCAGCAGGGATTTTGGCCCACTCCTCCATACAGACCTTCTCCAGATCCTTCAGGTTTCGGGGCTGTCGCTGGGCAATACAGACTTTCAGCTCCCTCCAAAGATTTTCTATTGGGTTCAGGTCTGGAGACTGGCTAGGCCACTCCAGGACCTTGAGATGCTTCTTACGGAGCCACTCCTTAGTTGCCCTGGCTGTGTGTTTCGGGTCGTTGTCATGCTGGAAGACCCAGCCATGACCCATCTTCAATGCTCTTACTGAGGGAAGGAGGTTGTTGGCCAAGATCTCGCAATACATAGCCCCATCCATCCTCCCCTCAATACGGTGCAGTCGTCCTGTCCCCTTTGCAGAAAAGCATCCCCAAAGAATGATGTTTCCACCACCATGCTTCACGGTTGGGATGGTGTTCTTGGGGTTGTACTCATTCTTCTTCTTCCTCCAAACACGGCGAGTGGAGTTTAGACCAAAAAGCTATATTTATGTCTCATCAGACCACATGACCTTCTCCCATTCCTCCTCTGGATCATCCAGATGGTCATTGGCAAACTTCAGACGGGCCTGGACATGCGCTGGCTTGAGCAGGGGAACCTTGCGTGCGCTGCAGGATTTTAATCCATGACGGCGTAGTGTGTTACTAATGGTTTTCTTTGAGACTGTGGTCCCAGCTCTCTTCAGGTCATTGACCAGGTCCTGCCGTGTAGTTCTGGGCTGATCCCTCACCTTCCTCATGATCATTGATGCCCCACGAGGTGAGATCTTGCATGGAGCCCCAGACCGAGGTTGATTCACCGTCATCTTGAACTTCTTCCATTTTCTAATAATTGCGCCAACAGTTGTTGCCTTCTCACCAAGCTGCTTGCCTATTGTCCTGTAGCCCATCCCAGCCTTGTGCAGGTCTACAATTTTATCCCTGATGTCCTTACACAGCTCTCTGGTCTTGGCTATAGTGGAGAGGTTGGAGTCTGTTTGATTGAGTGTGTGGACAGGTGTCTTTTATACAGGTAACGAGTTCAAACAGGTGCAGTTAATACAGGTAATGAGTGGAGAACAGGAGGGCTTCTTAAAGAAAAACTAACAGGTCTGTGAGAGCTGGAAATCTTACTGGTTGGTAGGTGATCAAATACTGATGTCATGCCATAAAATGCAAATTAATGACTTAAAAATCATACAATGTGATTTTCTGGATTTTTGTTTTAGATTCCGTCTCTCACAGTTGAAGTGTACCTATGATAAAAATTACAGACCTCTACATGCTTTGTAAGTAGGAAAACGTGCAAAATCGGCAGTGTATCAAATACTTGTTCTCCCCACTGTACATAGACATGGAATCACTGGTCAATTTAATAATGGAACACTAGCCACTTTAAAAATGTTTACATACTGCGTTAGTCATTTCATATGTATATACTGTATTCTATTCTACTCTATTTTAGTCAATGCCACTCCGACATTGTTCGTCCTAATATTTATATAGTTCTTAATTTCATTATTTTACTTTTAGATTTGTGTGTATTGTTGGCACCCGATGCCACAGGAAGGCCAAAAAGATCATCAAGGACATCAACCACCCGAGCCATGGCCTGTTCACCCCGCTACCATCCAGAAGGCGAAGTCAGTACAGGTGCATCAAAGGTGGGACCGAGAGACTGAAAAACAGCTTCTATCTCAAGGCCATTAGACTGTTAAATAGCCATCACTAGCCGGCTACCACCCGGTTACTCAACCCTGCACCTTAGAGGCTGCTGCCCTATATACATAGACATGGAATCACTGGTCCCTTTAAAAATGTTTATGTACTACGTTAGTCATTTCATTTGTATATACTGTATTCTATTCTATTCTATTTTAGTCAATGCCACTCCGACATTGCTCGTCCGAATGTTTATATATTTCTTAATTCCATTCTTTTACATTTAGATTTGTGTGTGTTGTTGTGAATTGTTAGATACTACTGCACTGTTGAAGCTAGGAACACAAGCATTTCGCAACACCCGCAATAACATCTGCTAAATATGTGTAGGTGACCAATAAAATGTGATAAGAGAGACACACAGCGAGGGAATGGCTGGAGAGACATAGCCACTAGTACAGAGATGTTTTCCTGTCTTGTACCTGTAGATGGGGGAAACGGTCCAGTTTTACTAAGCAACAAGTAGGAATGGTTGGTGAGCTGCTCAGGATACGGTACTCAGGATAAGGAACTGGGTAGCCAACATAGTATGTCTCTGTGAATAATTCTGCCTTCGATTATCATAACACACTGACCTACACTACCAGTCAAAAGTTTTAAAACACCTACTCATCCAAGGGGTTCTCTTTATTTTTACTATTTTCTACATTGTAGAATAATAGTGAAGACATCAAAACTATGAAATAACACACATGGAATCATGTAGTAACCCTTTGCCTTGATGACAGCTTTGCACACTCTTGGCATTCTCTCAACCAGCTTCATGAGGCAGTCACCTGTAATGCATTTCAATTAACAGGTGTGCCTTCTAAAAAAGTTAATTTGTGGAATTTCTTTCCTTCTTAATGCGTTTCAGCCAATCAGTTGTGTTGTGACAAGGTAGGGGGGGTATATAGAAGATAGCCCTATTTAGTAAAAGTCCAAGTCCACCAGCTCAAATAAGCAAAGAGTACACAACAGTCAATCATTACTTTAAGACATGAAGGTCAGTCCATACGGAACATTTCAAGAACTTTGAACGTTTCTTCAAGTGCAGTCGCAAAAACCATCAAGCGCTATGATGAAACTGGCTCTCATGAGGACCGCCACAGGAATGGAAGACCCAGAGTTACCTCTGCTGCAGAAGTTCATTAGAGTTACCAGCCTCAGAAATTGCAGCCCAAATAAATGCTTCACAGAGTTCAAGTAACAGACACATCTCAACATCAACTGTTCAGAGGGGACTGTGTGAATCAGGCCTTCATGGTTGAATTGCTGCAAAGAAACCACTACTAAAGGACACCAATAAGAAGAAGAGACTTGCTTGGGCCAAGAAACACGAGCAATGGACATTAGACCGGTAAATGTGTCCTTTAGTCTGGAGTCCAAATTTGAGATTTTTGGTTCCAACCACCGTGTCTTTGTGAGACGCGGTGTGGGTGAACGGATGATCTCCGCATGTGTATTTCCCACCGTAAAGCATGGAGGAGGTGGTGTTATGGTGTGCTTTGCTGGTGACACTGTCTGTGATTTATTTAGAATTCAAGGCACACTTAACCAGCATGGCTACCACAGCATTCTGCAGCGATACGCCATCCCATCTGGTTTGGGCTTAGTAGGACTATCATTTGTTTTTCAACAGGACATTGACCCAACACACCTCCAGGCTGTGTAAGGGCTATTTTACCAAGAAGGAGAGTGATGGAGTGCTGCATCAGATGACCTGGCCTCCACAATCCCCCAACCTCAACCAAATTGAGATGGTTTGGGATGAGTCGGACCGCAGAGTGAAGGAAAAGCAGCCAACAAGTGCTCAGCATTTGTGGGAACTCCTTCAAGACTGTTAGAAAAGCATTCCAGGTGAAGCTGGTTCAGGGAATGCCAAGAGTGTGCAAAGATGTAATCAAGGCAAAGGGTGGCTATTTGAAGAATCACAAATATAAAATATATTTTGATTTGCTTAACACTTTTTTGGTTCCTACATGATTCCATATGTGTTATTTCATAGTTCTGATCTCTTCCCTATTATTCTACAATGTAGAAAATAGTAAAAATTAAGAAAAACCCTTGAATGAGTAGGTGTTCAAAAACTTTTGACCGGTAGTGTATATTCAAAGTGGTCTTCTAGCCTCCCTACTCTTCTTCATCAGGAGTTACCAAACACTACTGGAGAGCTATTGGAGGTGCAGGTTTCTGTTCCAGCCCGGTTAACAACCCTTATTCAGTTTATCAAGGTCCTGATGAGAGGATGATATGTAGGACTTATTAACCAGGTGTGTTAGAGCAGGGCTGGAACAAAAACATGCACACACAGTGGCTCTCCAGGAGGGGTTGGCAACTCCTGCTCTAGGTTCCATGAAAAAGGAACAGAGGTTGGTGTCATTAATAAAATAGATAAAATGACCAATAAAGATGTAGAATATCATTGATTTTATCATATCATTTTAAAGTACAGTGGTAAAATATGAGGAATGACATGACTATAGACAGTGTTGCATGATCACACAGTGAAGGCACTGGGATAGGTACTCATCTAGCTTTCCATTTTACCGAACATTTTGGTTAGTGATGACAAGTACTGTTAACACATTGTTTCCAGTAGTCTATATGGAATTGATAACCAAATCAAAGTCTGTAACAATTTTAGCTGTATATGTAATACATAGATTAATGTTGATATGTTAATAACAACTAATACATTGAGATACATAAGTGCCCCTAAATTAAATGACAGTAGGCTAATATAGGTAAGAGGTTGATAATTAGGCTTGTTTAGACCGGTACAGTAGCTAGCTCAACCATGTTGCTTGGAGTGGACCAGGAGCAGGCAGGGTTTGCATGTATATCTGACCCCAGGTAGAGTAGCAGGATTGTGGGGGAGAGAGAGAGGACAGGCAGCGTGAACCTCTCAGAGCCCCAGGGTGTCTTTCTGCACCTGGCAACCCAGCCTGGACACACTCGGACACACTGGCCGCTGAAACACACGTCACCAGGACAGGCATCATTATACTGTGGAATCATGGTGGCAAGGGTGGGCAAAATGTATCTTAAAACACTTGTTCAAAGACAAAATACCACCAACATTGTATTGTGAATGATTATACTCAAAATACAAATATATTTGTCATTTAAGTAATACGGTGGATCCCTACCAGGAAATTAATAAATAAACAATTTATTTTGAATAAGGGTAGATGAAGGCCAAGAGTTTAGATGCCAGGACTATGAGAGTGAGCTATAGCTACCTTTCTGAGCCTGGATCCATGATACTGCCTTCATGGCCAGAAACTGCCACTCCTCCTGAGCCTCCATCTTGAACCCATAGAGCCATACCAGGGCTAGAACCGTGGCCCACACCTCCTGGTCAACCTGAGTGAGAGAGAGAGACAGACAGAAAGACAGAGAGACAGACAGACAGACGTAGAGAGAGAGACAGACAGACGGACAGAGGGACAGACGGACAGAGGGAGAGAGAGAGAGAGAGAGAGAGAGAGAGAGGATAAGGATACTGAGACATGGGAATCATGGGGTGATTCAAATCAATGGTCATCATGCCTTTGTCCAGAGCCGATGGTCTTTCTACAGAGCACACGTGCAGATACTCTCAGTTTATTTCTGTGGACCTACCGGTGCAGGCTTTGGCTTGGCCACCTCCTCCTCAGTCTTCCCCAGCACCTCAGCCAATGCTGCCCCCAGGACCCAGGAACCAGAGGCCTTCTGGAGGGAGATCAGCTGGAGGAGAGGGTCCCTCACAGGCTTAGAGGCTGGGGCTGGACAGTCAAATTCTGATGGGATGGGACAATATCAGAAACGGTTACAAATGATCGAAACGGTTACATACCTAATACCTTAACTGCTCCATTATAGCGGCAGTGGCTAACTGCGTCACCCTAACCTAATCCCTAATCCTCAAAACAGTTGCGGTAAAATCCTTGTGCTGTGCTTGAGTAATACAATCACAATAAATAGAACACTTTGGGGAGCATCAAACAGTTGTAAAATTCCCATGTGAATAACAGGTATTTGAAATGAGGTTAACACAGATATTAACCCTTAAAATTACCTTTGTAAGAGTCTTGGTCACAGTTTAATAATAATAATTCTAAAGCCTCCAAAGCTGAAAACCAATGTAAATGGGTTATGTTCGTGTCGTACATTCACATTAACAAAAGTCTATCAATAACAGATCACAATTCAATATTTTAATTGCTGTTTACTTCTACCCCAAATAATTCAACATTAACAATGTTGATTCCAACATTTCTGTAATAGCTATGACATGTGAAAAGGAAAACAGTTATGAAATGTCTATTGTCAATTCTGCATTTTGTCAAATGTAATTATTTGAATTGAACCTGAAATTAATAAAAACATGTAGTTTCATCAAAACATGTAGACTTTAAACATGAACCCATAAGATCACAATCTTAATACAAATGAACAGGGATCGTATTAACAGGGTTTAGTAAAAGTAGTATTATTAACTCATACTCATCACATCCAAATTCCTATTTATGGAGCTGTCACACACCACTGAGAAAGAAGGAAAAAAAACACACAGGTCACTGGGTTACAAACAAAGGAACACGCACAGAACGCATTTATGACTAAACACTGAGGCCTTACACGTGCAGAGGGCACAGTTTGTGACACTGCAGCTCATGGTTACCACTTATTTAGCGCTATTTACATAATATTTGCAGAAAATAATTTCCTTACGCATACTATGTTTTATAGACACACACACACTTGGTGTGGGGACTTGTCTGTGTAGCATCGGTCCTTGCACAACCTCTCTATCTCCTTTGTGGACAGCAATGAAGGCAGTAAAAGCACTGCTCACTCCTGATTGGACGCTGAGCTCTACCACCTTCTCTTTCACTCCCTCCTTCTCCCCATCCCCCTCTCTCTCTTCCATCTCCAGGGAGCGGATCAGGGTTCGAGACCCCAGCCTGTGGACGGTCAGTCTGGAGAGGAGGGATAGAGATAAGTAGGGTGAGGGAGAGAAGGGTTAGAGAGATTAAGATGGTGGAGTGGGGGAGAGGAGGGTTGATGATGGGATGGGGGTACCTACTAAATGTATCAAAACGTACTCCATAGCTAAAATGCATTAGCAGTGCTGGCGCAGTTTCTGTTAAGTTGAAGCATCATGGCAGTCTTGTCTGTAAGTGGTGGCGCATTCCCTTAATGTATCTGACCAAGGCCTGCACAGTGTAAACAGTATAAACAGTGTTGTTTTTACCCAGTGTCCTCTGCAGGCTTGAGACTGAAGCTCAGCTGGTTCTCAACAGGCTGCTCAGCCAGGCTGTACTTCACTGTCACTGAGCCCTCTGTGGCCCCTGAGCTCTGAGAGACAGACAGACAGAGACAGACAGACAGGCAGGCAGGCAGACAGGCAGGCAGGCAGGCAGGCAGGCAGGCAGGCAGACAGGCAGACAGACAGAACAAGAAAACAAAATAAATATGGGGTTGAGTGAAACACGTGGATAGTTGTCTTGGAAATAAGTTATGACCTTACCAGAGCCCTTTTAACATTGACATACTGTATGTTAAACAATATTAACACATAACAGGAAAAGGCAGAGCCCTCACCTCCCCAGTGAGCTGGGCATACAGCAGTGCCCTTTGACCCTGGAAGAGCACTCTGATTGCTGGAGACAGAGGGGTGACAGACACCCCCTTTGGGACATTCCACTTGACTGAGATGTCCACCACAGCCGGCTGCAGGGCAAACCGGAGGGACTGCATCACCTGAGGGAGGAGAGTGAAGGGAGCGAGGGAGGGGGGGAAGAGGTAAAAAATAAATAAATAAATAAAAGAAAAAGAAAACAGGGAGAGAGAATAAGGGAGGTGATATAAACATTTCTAACCAATACATCACTCTTTACGTATGCACACGCACACACTCTCACACACAAGCTCTCTTACTTTGGGCTGCATCTTGTCCTGTCCTGTGATAAACTGTGCGTGCCCTCCGCCCTGCTTGGCCACCCCAGAGATGAGAGCAGAGCTGGCCCCCTCCCCGATCCCAAAGGAGAAGCACCTGGCAGGGACACACCCAGGAAACAGTATTATTGTTGTTGTTGTCAAATACCAAAATAAGGCTATCAACCAAATCACTATCACTGGTACCATTTTCTTGTGCTTCTGGGCTGACTGAATTAAAACATAACTGTACAGGAAGAATAACCAATTCAAAATATATTGTTTTCTCACAGGGGTGAAAAAACCCTAACCTACATAACTCTCTCACACTGCTGCCCACAAACAGGTTGGATAGGTTTACATTAGATTGGGTTTAACAATGAAGCTTTTGAGCCTCCCGAGTGGCGCATCGGTCTAAGGTACTGCATCGCAGTGCTTGAGGCGTCACTACAGATCCAGGTTCGATCCCGGGCTGTGTCGCAGCCGGAAGACCCATGAGGCAACGCACAATTGGCCCAGCGTAGTCTGGGTTAGGGGAGGGTTTGGCCGGCCGGGATGTCCTTGTCACATCGCGTTCTAGCGACTCCTGTGGCGGGCCAGGAGCGACTCCTGTGGCGGGCCAGGCGCATGCACGCTGACACGATCGCCAGTTGTACAGTGTTTCCTCCGACACATTGGTGCGGCTGGCTTCCGGGTTAAGCGAGCAGTGTGTCAAGAAGCAGTGCGGCTTGACAGGGTCATGTTTCAGAGGACGCATGGCTCTCGACCATCGCCTCTCCCGAGTCCGTACGGGAGTTGCAGCGTTGGGACAAGACTAAGGGGTAAAAATAATAATAATAATAATAATAATAATAATAATAATCTTTTGAGTCAAAAAATACCAGCCTTGTAGATATAGTTTCCACTGGCTTTACTTTCCAGACAGGTGCAATGGCCTCTGTAACAAACTCTATTAAAACCAGTTAGGGACAGTTCCAAATGTAAAAAATATTTTCACATGACCCTTGTACTGTATATATTTTTTACGTATTAACGCAAAAATAATGATTACCACCACAAATAACAAAAGCTGTAGCAACCTTGTGTTTTACCACTGCAGCATGCTTGTGTGGCACAATGGAGGCTTGCCTACGGGCCAGAAGGTTGAGGGTTCGCCGACCACCACTCTCCCTGCCTGTTTCATTACACTACCATCAGAGACAGCTGCAGACAATGATCATCTAGGGGAAATCAGATTTTCAACATTTTGATGCTATATTTATAATGATATAAAATATATGCAACACATTTTCCACCAACAGGTTTCTGTGCCCATGCACCACTCAACCAATAAGCAACTAGCACCTAGGGGAAAAATCTGATTTTTGCACGCAGCTTGGAGGGAACATTTTACACAACCCTTCCCTGTGCCCCAAAAAATAAAACCCTCCCCTAGTGTGGACCACTCCCCCACCCCAGTAATTTTAGAACTGTCCCTTACCTTTCAGGTGGGAGGTAATAGAGTTAGATATGGGAGCCCTGCTCCAACTAGGTCATGATAGGGGAAACAGAGCTTGTGGCCCACCTGTGAGAGCCAGCATTTCTCTTCACCAGATCCAGGACTTCCTTGGTGTTCCACACCTCACCGTCAGTGAACAAGAAGAGCTGAGGACGACAGAGAGGGTATGTTCATCATGTGTTAACGTTAAATAATGTACATGCAGCCCTGAAGTATACGCAGTATATTTCCTAAGTAAGCAAAAACACAGGTGTATTTTCTGTCCCAGTAAGCCAGGCGTGGTAAATACCACACTCAAAAGACACTGTTTGGTTGGCTGTAACTAAACATCCCATTGGTTGGATGTAACTCTGTAACTAAACATGCCATTGTAGTGAACATACAGTACATGTGATTGTAGTCATGTGTAGTGGGCATGTGTCAGTCATGGTCATGTGATGAGGTAGCCCCACCTGCGAACTTTTAAAAAAAACAGTGTCTGCCCTCAGCCCAAGAGGGAATTTCCTCTTGGTCTAAGACATTGGTTGCCCCCGTGGGAGACCAGTGTTACATTGGTGCCCAACGTGGGGCAAGTATGGGTAGCTGCAGCCCAATATGGCAACCAGAGTACGGGCGAGTGGGTGTTTTGAGAGAGGGTGTATGGAAACCAAATCAGCTAATTGGGCAGATTAGATTCCACTCAAGACAGTTTTGCGTGGCTAATTGGGCTGTACTACGTTGTTAGTAAGCCTGCGACCAGTGCTCCGGTGTTGTTGCCTGCAGTTCTTGAAGTGATTCCTACTGGATATTATGGTCGTGTCGCCTGCGGTAGCTACGTGGCCATTTTGTTTCTCTCACATGATTTTATTTCAAGTAAGAAAAGCACCCTACACAATAAATAACTAATATTGATAACCATCTAGATGTCACCTTGATACATACATACATACATACATACAGTGGTGTGAAAAAGTGTTTGCCCCCTTCCTGATTTGTTATTTGTTTGCATGTTTGTAACACTTAAATGTTCCAGATCAAACACATTTAAATATTAGTAAAAGATAACACAAGTAAACACAAAATGCAGTTTTGAAATGAAGGTTGTTATTATTAAGGGAAAACAAAATCCAAACCTACATGGCCCTGTGTGAAAAAGTGTTTGCCCCCCCTGTTATAACACAACTCAACTGTGGTTTATCACACCTGAGTTCAATTCCTCTAGCCACACCCAGGCCTGATTACTGCCACACCTGTTCTCAATAAAGGAATCACTTAAATAGGACCTGCCTGACAAAGTGAAGTAGACCAAAAGATCCTCAAAAGCTAGACATCATGCCGAGATCCAAATAAATTCAGGAACAAATGAGAAAGAAAGTAATTGAGATCCATCAGTCTGGAAAAGGTTATAAGGCCATTTCTAAAGCTTTGGGACTCCAGCGAACCACAGTGAGAGCCATTATCCACAAATGGCGAAAACATGGAACAGTGGTGAACCTTCCCAGGAGTGGCCGGCCGACCAAAATTACCCCAAGAGCGCAGCGACGACTCATCCAAGAGGTCACAAAAGACCCCACAACAACATCCAAAGAGCTGCAGGCCTCACTTGCCTCAGTTAAGGTCAGTGTTCATGACTCCACCATAAGAAAGAGACTGGGCAAAAAGTTCCAAGATGAAAACCACTGCTGAGCAAAAATAACATTAAGGCTCGTCTCATTTTTGCCAGAAAACATCTTGATGATCCCCAAGACCTTTGGGAAAATACTCTGTGGACTGACGAGACAAAAGTTGAACTTTTTGGAAGGTGTGTGTCCCATTACATCTGGCGTAAAAGTAACACCGCATTTCAGAATAAGAACATCATACCAACAGTAAAATATGGTGGTGGTAGTGTGATGGTCTGGGCCTGTTTTGCTGCTTCAGGACCTGGAAGACTTGCTGTGATAAATGGAACCATGAATTCTGCTGTCTACCAAAAAATCCTGAAGGAGAATGTCCAGCCATCTGTTTGTGACCTCAAGCTGAAGCGAACTTGGGTTCTGCAGCAGGACAATGATCCAAAACACACCAGCAAGTCCACCTCTGAATGGCTGAAGAAAAACAAAATGAAGAATTTGGAGTGGCCTAGTCAAAGTCCTGACCTGAATCCTATTGAGATGCTGTGGCATGACCTTAAAAAGGCAGTTCATGCTCAAACCCTCCAATGTGACTGAATTACAACAATTCTGCAAAGATGAGTGGGCCAAAATTCCTCCACAGCGCTGTAAAAGACTCATTGCAAGTTATCACAAACGCTTGATTGCAGTTGTTGCTGCTAAGGGTGGCCCAACCAGTTATTAGGTTGTAGGGGGCAATCACTTTTTCACACAGGGCCATGTGGGTTTGGATTTAGTTTTCCCTTAATAATAACAACCTTCATTTCAAAACTGCATTTTGTGTTTACTTGTTATTTGACAAATATTTAAATTAGTTTGATCTGAAACATTTAAGTGTGACAAACATGCAAACAAATAAGAAATCAGGAAGGGGGCAAACACTTTTTCACACCATACATGCATACATACATGCATACATACATACATACATACATACATACATACTCAATGGGGAGGATATTAACAGCAAAAAGAGACACAGTGCCCTTCTCTCCTGCTTGCCAAGCACTATTGTCCGGTAACGGCTTGGGAAGTACAGTGGCTTGCGAAAGTACTCAACCCCTTGCCATTTTTCCTATTTTGTTGCCCTACAACCTGGAATTAAAATAGATTTTTCAGGGTTTGTATCATTTGATTTTAAAAACATGCCACTTTGAAGATGCAAAATATTTTTTTATTGTGAAACAAAGAAATAAGACAAAAAAACAAAACTTGAGCGTGCATAACTATTCACCACCCCAAAGTCAATACTTTGTAGAGCCACCTTTTGCAGCAATTACAGCTGCAAGTCTCTTGGGGTATGTCTCTATAAGTTTGGCACATCTAGCCATTGGGATTTTTGCCCATTCTTCAAGCTAGAACTGCTCCAGCTCCTTCAAGTTGGATGGGTTCCGCTGGTGTACAGCAATCTTTAAGTCATACCACACATTCTTAATTGGATTGAGGTCTGGGCTTTGACTAGGCCATGACATTTAAACGTTTCCCCTTAAACCACACAAGTGTTGCTTTAGCAGTATGCTTAGGGTCATTGTCCTGCTGGAAGGTGAACCTCCGTCCCAGTCTCAAATCTCTGGAAGACTGAAACAGGTTTCCCTCAAGAATTTCCCTGTATTTAGCGCCATCCATCATTCCTTCAATTCTGACCAGTTTCCCAGTCCCTGCCACTGGAAAAACATCCCCACAGCATGATGCTACCACCACCATGCTTCACTGTGGGGATGGTGTTCTCGGGGTGATGAGAGGTGTTGGGTTTGTGCCAGACATAGCGTTTTCCTTGATGGCCAAAAAGCTAAATATTTGTCTCATCTGACCAGACTACCTTCTTCCGTATGTTTGGGGAGTCTCCCACATGCCTTTTGGTGAACACCAAACATGTTTGCTTATTTTTTTTCTTTAAGCAATGGCTTTTTTCTGGCCACTCTTCCGTAAAGCCCAGCTCTGTGAAGTGTACGGCTTAAAGTGGTCCTATGGACAGATACTCCAATCTCCGCTGTGGAGCTTTGCAGGTCCTTCAGGGTTATCTTTGGTCTCTTCGTTGCCTCTCTGATTAATGCCCTCCTTGCCTGGTCCGTGAGTTTTGGTGGGCGGCCCTCTCTTGGCAGGTTTGTTGTGGTGCCATATTCTTTCAATTTTTAAATAATGGATTTAAAATGCTGCTCCGTGGGATGTTCCAAGTTTCAGATATTTTTTTATAACCCAACCCTGATCTGTACTGATCTGTACAACTTTGTCCCTGACCTGTTTGGAGTGCTCCTTGGTCTTCATGGTGCCGCTTGCTTGGAGGTGCCCCTTGCTTAGTGGTGTTGCAGACTCTGGGGCCTTTCAGAACAGTTGTATATATACAGAGATCATGTGACAGATCATGTGACACTTAGATTGCACACAGGTTGACTTTATTTAACTAATTATGAGACTTCTGAAGGTAATTGGTTGCACCAGATCTTATTTAGGGGCTTCATAGCAAAGGGGGTGAATACATATGCACGCATCAATTTTCCGTTATTTATTTGTTAGTATTTTTTGAAACAAGTTACTTTTTTCATTTCACTTCACCAATTTTGACTATTTTGTGTATGCCCATTACATGAAATCCAAATAAAAATCCATTTAAATTACAGGTTGTAATGCAACAAAATTGGAAAAAACGCCAAGGGGGATGAATACTTTTGCAAGGCACTGTAGCCAATATCAGGGTGACAGTCACAGTAAGCACATGAATACAATGCATGAAGCATCAGTACTTTAAACAAAAATAAACAATTGTCCATTTTATAACTGGAAATGTACAGTTATTTGTGTAAAACTAACATGGAAATATGACTCAGACTCATCCTCTGGCTTCAAAACAGAAGTCCAAACTATCATGGTATGGTAGCTCAATTTACGGTAGTTGTATGGTAAGAAACAGAAGACAAAAAACACAGCTCAATCAAAAACCTCTAGCAGAGAGTTTGACACACACGCGTTCCTTTCCACACGGCCACTACTTTCCTTTAGACTCACCCATACTCTGGTCGCCATATTGGGATGCAGTCTCTCGTGGGGGAGGGGGTGAATGTAGAGGACATTAGGTCATGGTCACGTGATGAGGTACCGCGAACTTCAAAACCAGTGTCTGCCCTCAGCACAAGAGGGAATTTCCTCATGGTCGAAGACATTGGTTGCTCCCGTGGGAGACCCAGGTTCATATGTCGAGTGTTACATGTGGAAAGGTGGGAGGAGTTCGAGGTGTTTCAGGAGGAAACTGTATGAATCACAGTGTGTGTGTGTAAGGTATGTAAAAGGCCAATGAGTGAGGTGATTAGAAATACATATTAAAGTGTCACTCCACAATGATACAATCATTGACAGATTTCTTAAAACTACATTGTGGACCACTCAGAGTTTAGACACTAGGAAACAAACCTAGTCAAACATGGTACAGTGGTTCCTTTGGCATCATCTATAATACATTACATCAACTACATTATTGGTTATTATTGTTAACAAACCTCCAAACGAGCTTCAATGCCATACAGCACTCCTTCCGTAGCCTCTAACTGCTCTTAAACACTAGTAAAACTAAATGCATACTCTTCAATCGAACGCTGCTTGCACCCGCCCGCCCGACTAGAATCACTACTCTTGGTGGGTCTGACTTAGAATATGTGGACAACTACAAATACCTAGGTGTCTGGTTAGACCGTAAACTCTCCTTCCAGACTCCCATTAAGCATTTCCAATCCAAAGTTAAATCTAGAATCTGCTTCCTATTTCGCAACAAAGCCTCCTTCACTCATGCTGCCAAACATGCCCTCGTAAAACTGACTATCCTACCGATCCTTGAATTCGGCGATGTCATTTACAAAATAGCCTCCAACACTCTACTCAGCAAATTGGATGTAGTCGATCACAGTGCCATCCGTTTTGTCACCAAAGCCACATATACTACTGTTATTTTATTTTACTTCTGCTCTTTTTTTCTCAACACTTTTTTGTTCTTGTTTATTTTACTTTTTTATTAAAAAAATTAATGCATTGTTGGTTAAGGGCTGTAAGTAAGCATTTCACTGTAATGTCTACACCTGTTGTTTTCGGCGCATGTGGCCAATAACATTTTATTTTATTTGATATACTACCAACCATTGTGACCTGTACGCTCTTGTTGGCTGGTCCTCACTACATATTCGTCGCCAAACCCACTGGCTCCAGGTCATCTATAAATCACTGCTAGGCAAATCCCCGCCTTATCTTAGCTCACTGGTCACCATAGCAACACCCACCCGTAGTATGCGCTCCAGCAGGTATATCTCACTGGTCATCCCCAAAGCAAACACCTCCCTTGGCCGCCATTCCTTCCAGTTCTCTGCTGCCAATGACTGGAACGAACTGCAAAGATCTCTGAAGCTGGAGACACTTATCTCCCTCACTAACTTTAAGCATCAGTTGTCAGAGCAGCTTACCGATCACTGCACCTGTACACAGCCCATCTGAAATTAGCCCACCCAACTACCTCATCCCCATATTGTTATTTATTTTGCTCATTTGCACCCCAGTATCTCTATTTGCACATCATCTTCTGCACATCTATCATTCCAGTGTTAATACTACATTGTAATTATTTTGCACTATGGCCTATTTATTGCCTTACCTCCATAACTTACCATATTTGCACACACTGTATATAGATTTTCTATTGTGTTTTTGACTGTATGTTTTGTGTAACTCTGTGTTGTTGTTGTTTTTAATCGCACTGTTTTGCTTTATCTTGGCCAGGTCGCAGTTGTAAATGAGAACTTGTTCTCAACTGGCTTACCTGGTTAAATAAAAAAATTATTAAAAAAATTGGGTAACAGTTATTTAAGCAATAAGGCCAGAGGAGGTGTGGTATATGACCAATATACCACAACTAACGACGCAAGCGGAGTGCCTGGACACAGCCCTTACCTGCGGTATATTGGCCATATATCACAAATCCCAGAGGTGCCTTATTGCTATTACAAATAAATATTTGATCATACCCATGGTATACGGTCTGATATAGCACGGCTGTCAGCCAATCAGCATTCAGGGCTCGAACTACCCAGTTTATAATATACATTACGTCATCTATACACATGTATGTATAAACCAAACTAAATACAGTCAATAAAAGGACATGCAGACATTTATAAAGAAACATCTCCATGTAGGATAAGGTGGCAGGCTTTGGCAGAGGTATTTATACTGAACAAAAACATAACCGCAACATGTAAGGTCTTGGTCCCATGTTTCATGAGCTGAAATAAAATATTTAGTTGCCAAATTTGTTTACATCCCCTGTTAGTGAGCATTTCTCCTTTGCCAAGATAATCCATCCACTCGACAGGTGTGGCATACCAAGAAGCTGATTAAACAGCATGATCATTACACAGGTGTACTTTGTGCTGGGGACAATAAAAGGCCACTTAAAAATTTTGTAAAACAACACAATGCCACAGATATCTCAAATTTTAAGGGAGCGCGCAATTGGCGTGCTGACTGCAGGAAGGTCCACCAGAGCTGTTGCCAGAGAATTCAGCCACCTGGACAGCTGATGAAACTGAGGAGTATTTATGTCTGTAATAATGCCAGATTGTGGGGAAAAACTCAATCTGATTGGCTGGGCCTGGCTCCCAAGTGGGTGGGCTTGGCTCCCAAATGGGCGGGCCTATGGCTGCGCCCCTGCCCAGTCATGTGAAATCTAAAGATTAGGGCCTTATCAATGTAGAAGGATACTATCCCAGGTATTCCTTAAAGAGGTAGGGTTTCAAGTGTCTCCGGAAGGTGGTCAGTGACGCCGCTGTCCTGGCGTCGTGGGGGAGCTTGTTCCACCATTGGGGTGCCAGAGCAGCGAATAGCTTTGACTGTAACTATATGAACTGTAACTCAGTAAAATCGTTGATATTGTTGTATGTTGCGTTTATATTTTTGTTCAGTATACATTGTTACCTAATAACATTTCAGACAATGTATTATTTTAACTTTGGCTGGAAAGCTGATGGAAAATATATTCCCTAATGTCGTTTGGGTATGTAAGGTGTGTTAGTTACCTGTCTGGGCTGGTCGGGGAGGCAGGGCTGGCTGTAGATATGTCTTAAAGGCTTGAGGATCTTTGTACCTCCCAGGTCAGCCCTCATTCCCTTCACCTTCTGTAGAGCCTCATCCATAGTCTTCTGGCTGTACTCCACACTCTTACTGACGTCCAGATAAATACATATATACAGACAGACAGAGACAGATATGAGACAGACAGACATATACACACATATACATATACATACATACATACATACATACATACATACACACATACACAGTGGGGAGAACAAGTATTTGATACACTGCCGATTCTGCAGGTTTTCCTACTTACAAAGCATGTAGAGGTCTGTAATTTGTATCATAGGTACACTTCAACTGTGAGAGACAGAATAAAAAAATGTCATGCAAAAAAATCCAGAAAATCACATTGTATGATTTTTAAGTAATTAATTTGCATTTTATTGCATGACATAAGTATTTGATCACCTACCAACCAGTAAGTTGGCTCCGGCTCTCACAGACCTGTTAGTTTTTCTTTAAGAAGCCCTCCTGTTCTCCACTCATTAACTGTATTAACTGCACCTGTTTGAACTCGTTACCTGTATAAAACACACCTGTCCACACACTCAATCAAACAGACTCCAGCCTCTCCACAATGGCCAAGACCAGAGAGCTGTGTAAGGACATCAGGGATACAATTGTAGACCTGCACAAGGCTGGGATGGACTACAGGACAATAGGCAAGCAGCTTGGTGAGAAGGCAACAACTGTTGGCGCAATTATTAGAAAAAGGAAGAAGTTCAAGATGACGGTCAATCACCCTCGGTCTGGGGCTCCATGCAAGATCTCACCTCGTGGGGCATCAATGATCATGAGGAAGGTGAGGGATCAGCCCAGAACCACACGGCAGGACCTGGTCAATGACCTGAAGAGAGCTGGGACCACAGTCTCAAAGAAAACCATTAGTAACACACTACGCCGTCATGGATTAAAATCCTGCAGCGCACACAAGGTCCCCCTGCTCAAGCCAGCGCATGTCCAGGCCCGTCTGAAGTTTGCCAATGACCATCTGGATGATCCAGAGGAGGAATGGGAGAAGGTCATGTTGTCTGATGAGACAAAAATAGAGCTTTTTGGTCTAAACTCCACTCGCCGTGTTTGGAGGAAGAAGAAGGATGAGTACAACCCCAAGAACACCATCCCAACCGTGAAGCATGGAGGTGGAAACATCATTCTTTGGGGATGCTTTTCTGCAAAGGGGACAGGACGACTGCGCCGTATTGAGGGGAGGATGGATGGGGCCATGTATCGCGAGATCTTGACCAACAACCTCCTTCCCTCAGTAAGAGCATTGAAGATGGGTCGTGGCTGGGTCTTCCAGCATGACAACGACCCGAAACACACAGCCAGGGCAACTAATGAGTGGCTCCGTAAGAAGCATCTCAAGGTCCTGGAGTGGCCTAGCCAGTCTCCAGACCTGAACCCAATAGAAAATCTTTGGAGGGAGCTGAAAGTCCTTATTGCCCAGCAACAGCCCCGAAACCTGAAGGATCTGGAGAAGGTATGGAGGAGTGGGCCAAAATCCCTGCTGCAGTGTGTGTGCAAACCTGGTCAAGACCTACAGGAAACATATCATCTCTGTAATTGCAAACAAAGGTTTCTGTACCAAATATTAAGTTCTGCTTTTCTGATGTATCAAATACTTATGTCATGCAATAAAATGCAAATTAATTACTTAAAAATCATACAATGTGATTTTCTGGATTTTTTTTTTAGATTCCGTCTCTCACAGTTGAAGTGTACCTATGATACAAATTACAGACCTCTACATGCTTTGTAAGTAGGAAAACCTGCAGAATCAGCAGTGTATCAAATACTTGTTCTCCCCACTGTGTATATATATATATATATATAACAGACCCAAGACATGGACATTTTAATATTTCCTCTAACCTGCTGCAAATGATTAAATGTAAACATTAACTGTCAAACACTGTCACTGTTTACCTTTGGATTTGGATTACCTGGTGCAACATACATGATAAAACCCTAGAATGTCATAGCTAAATGTGTTTGTAAAAAACTGTCAAAGGGTCATCACCACAACATATTATAGACCCAAGACATAGACACTTTAATATTTCCCCTACCTAGGCCTGTGGCAGTCATGAAATTTTGTCAGCTGGTGATTGTCACCCAATAACTGCCGGTCTCATGGCAATTAACCGTTAATTAGCATAAACACGTTTAGCATCTCCTGGCTTCCAAGCATTGCCTACAAGCCACTGATACAGACCTTTGGAACATCTACATTCTAAAAAGTCTAATAAATCCATTTAATATAGCCTACACCAGGGTTCTTCAATTCCGGTCCTGGAGGGCCGAAACACTTCTGTTTTTTATTTCTACCTGGTAGTTAATTGCACTCACCTGGTGTCCCAGGTCTGAATTAGGAGCTGATTAGAAGGAGAGGATGAAAAACAGAGGTGTTTCGGCCCTCCAGGACCGGAATTGAAGAACCCTGGCCTACACCATCACAAATCCATTACTTATTTTAGACAGGTCTAAAGAAACATGATATGAAGAAAATGTAGTCTATTTCAGAAGAACAGAATAGCATACTCTGAGTTGTCCTTATGTTAGGCTGTGGGCTACACTAGTTCATTTAGCAGACAAGATGTGTTTAGAATTCCGTGGCATTATTTTATAGTATGAAGAATACAATTGAACATAGCTTAATAAAATATAAAATATATTTTCTCCAAAGTGCGCACATGCGGCTATTCTGTGTTGAGCAGTTAACAAAGAAACTGGTCCTCCTATATGCTTAATTTAGAGTTATTTATGCAAATGTAGTTCTGATACAAACATTGGGCTATATATTTTGATGTTTAATACATTCTAAGGCTGCAAGATGGGATTCTAATGATGATTTGAAAAAAGTCGCAAGCTGCACACACTTCATCAGTCTCTCATCCACAACTTGACAATCACTTGATAATATTCTCACCAGGCCTCGAATTTCCCGGTGGCATCCCCCTTGTGTGGCCGTAATGCCCCCTATAATACGCAAATTATAATTCCCTTCTCCCGGCTGCCGTGCTCCGAAGCACCTCTCACTCACATGGCTCTCTCAGATGTAGCCAATGCCATCACGTGATCGGGTCCTTCTCACAGGCATTTCAAATAAGAAGTAGGCTACAAGTGAATGAAGACAGACACATCGAATTCCGAAGCACATATTGAAGATGTTAGAACTGTCCACATTTACTTTGTCAGCCAACAAGATGAGTAGGCCTAACAAACAGCAAAACCACTAGCCTATGTCAATCTACTATCCCCCATAGTACAAAAGTTGACCCATTATATTGGTCAACTTGTCCATCTGTGCAATAAATACATATTCCCAACATAGTGGGAAAGTTGTGGGATGCAATAGATCCCAAATTAATACAACCACTCGCATAAAAAAAACCGTTGAAAAGTAATGAGGCTGATCGTTTAGCTTAAATGTTGCTAAACTAGTAGGCTATTTTTTCACATAAGCGCAGCAATGTGCACACGGCAGTAGGCGCGAATGTTCCAAAATGCAATACATTAGCGGGAAAACGCTGTTCTTGAAAGTGACGGCAAATGCCAGTTATAAAGCAGATTAAATGTGCTTAATTTTAAGAAGTTATTTGGCCACTTTAGTTGTGATACAAACCTTATCAAAACATCTAGGCCTATGGGCTAAGTTACATGAGGTGTGCGAATATGATTAGAAAAAGTGACCAAAAAAAGGTATGCGCTGTTTCTTGCCTTAATGCAAGTCATTCAGGGGAG
Source organism: Coregonus clupeaformis (assembly GCF_020615455.1). Lineage (NCBI taxonomy): Eukaryota > Metazoa > Chordata > Actinopteri > Salmoniformes > Salmonidae > Coregonus > Coregonus clupeaformis. The sequence goes on along the minus strand of NC_059197.1, from coordinate 17,216,416 downwards.
GTGCAGAGCCCCACCTGTTTTGAGCCCCACCTGTTTAGCATGGTTGTCAGTTCGACAGTGTTTCCTCCGACACATTGGTGCGGCTGGCTTCCGGGTTAAGCGAGCAGTGTGTCAAGAAGCAGTTCGGCTTGGCTCTCGTCCTTCGCCGAGTCCGTAGGGGAGTTGCAGCGATGAGACAAGATCGTAACTTCTGGCCCATGGCGTTGCATGTGAATGTTTACCCTTCAAAACAACTGGAAACTCGGAACTGGGAAATCTCAGACTTCAGTCAGGTCAAGACAACTGGGAACTCTGAAAAAAACTAGCTCTGACTGGGAAAAAAAATCAGAAAATAATTTTGAACGGTCATCCAACTCGGTTTCCAAGTCGGGAACTCGGGCCTATTTCTAGAGCCCACAAGATGGACCGCCGCGCCACCTTCCTGTTCAAGTGAGCACAGCACAACAAGGGGAGTCCAGAAATGTCTTGTATACTGCTGCATAAATGATGTAATATGCCAGGGAGATATGTATACTGTAGCTAAGAAAGTAATACTAAGTGTATGTTGTGTAGTAAGCGTTTAGTTGCCCATGTGCCTCACCCTAATAATTTGGTCCCTTTCCCCCTCATAACTTAGCCTACTGTTCTGACTTGGTGGTGTACATGTAACCTATAGCCTGTTTTAGAGAAATGTAATCATTGAATATCGTAAGAGCTTTCATGGTCTGCTTATGTGCCCCCTTTATTTATCCTACGGTTCTGACTTGGTGTACAGGGAGAATACTGTAAGAACGGCCCATGTTCTGAATTCTGTCGCTGTACATTGTAAAAATGCTGAACATAGTTATATTTACTACGTCCATCCTAGCTCGGATTGCCTCTTATCCACTCGTCATTCCCTTATGCCATAGTTTGTACATCTCAATTGTCAGTAGAAACCACATTTGTTTAAGGAAGTCAGCCATATCAGCTATCATAAAAAATAAATAAAAAATCAGGCTGAATGAACTGTTTCGCTGCCAGACAAGGCTCCGCTGATAGCCAGGTGTAGCGGTGGTAAGGATTCACTCCATGGTGCTGAAAAGAACGCTCTGCTGTTGGGACAGCTTTATGTAGGCCCTAACAGTTTGTGGGCACCGTTTGTCAACGTTATAGTGCAATGAATGTATGATTTAGTGTTGTGTTGTGGCTTTGCTGGCATCAAAATGTTTTGTTGTTGTTGTTTGCCCGCCAAGATTTACGTGCTAAAATCGCTACATCATTCACAAGTGATAGGCTAATATTGTCACCCATCAGACTATTCTTAATTTAATGGTGTCTTTACATATAATAAATAATATACGTTTGATATTAGTTTTGATTTAGAATGGACCATTATCATGCACCTGTCTCAGAACAGGGGCATGAGAAAAGAAATACATTTCCATTGATGTCAGAGTGATTAGAGGGACAATAGAGTGCTGAGTACCAGGCAGTTAAAAAGTTTGGTAGGCTACTAATGACCATCAGCAGCATCAGAGCTTGGAGAAGCCTAATTACCGTGAATTTGACTGCCTTCAAGACTCCTGACCGCCGGTGTGGCGGTAATACAGTCACTGTAACAGCCCTACCCCTACCTGCTGCAAATTATTAGATGTTAACATTAACTATGAAACAATGTCACTGTTTATCTTTGGATTTGGATTACCTGGTGCAACATACATGATAAAACCCTAGAATGACATAGCTAAATGTGTTTGTAAAAAAATGAACTCCTCAGACACGGACTTGAACTGATTGAAACAGGGGTTGGAAGGAGAGAACACTCACGGAAAGAAGGACTTATAAATGTTCCCAAAGCCGATGATGTTGAAGTAGCAGCCCATGGGCAGGCTTTTCAGCAAGAGCAGCAGCGTATCCTGCAAGAGAGAAATTCAACAAGTGTCTTTACTCTTCAATAAACCATATTGCATAAAGTCTCAAAGAACTAGTATCCTACAGAGTAGACACTTTGTGTACTGAATTTCACACCAAACTACCTCTTGATGAATCCTGTGCAGATTGAGATGTTCATTTACTAGTACAGGGTTGTTGTTGTGTGTGTGTGTGTGTGTGTGTGTGTGTGTGTGTGTGTGTGTGTTTGCAGTGTGTTTGTATACCCTGGCACTGCTAATACGGTCCTGAGCCCCAGGTCCATAGTGAATGGGGCGTTCCATGCTGCCAGAGCAATCCACCACAAACAGAAACTCTGCGTGTGAGGTCATCGATGACATCACATCGTTGGGGAACTCTGGGTACAGGCTCAACATGACCACTGGGTCGCCCATCAGAGAGCCTGGGAGGGAGGGAGGGAGGGAGGGAGGGGGAGAGAGGGAGGGAGAGGGAGAGGGAGAGGGAGAGAGGGAGAGGGAGAGAGAGAGAGAGAACAGAAGTGTCCAACAGCCTTTCTCCATCTCTACAGTACATCTATGCTTCTGTCTCACCATGTCCCTCTATGTAAACATGGATTAAGGTAGTAGACTAGACTACTCATTCATCTCATATACACCAATCTACAACAGAGCACACCCACATCCCCCTCACCTGGCTTGGCAGAAGCCTGTGCTGCCTCTACTATAGCAGTAGGCTGATGGGTGTCTTGGTAATACAACAACAGCTCAACGTCCCGGTCAAACTGATGACCTGCAGCCAGACTGACCTGCAGTTAGAACAACATTCACATGAAGACAGAGCAGTCAGAGGGAATTTAACACCTATGAAGGATTCTGATGGTTCATGGTGCTAGTGAGAGTGAAAGCACACAGACATACTGTACACACACAGACATTCATACATACGTGTCAGCTTCCTGCCTCCTGTTTGTCTCCGGGCCTCTAGAGGTCATCTGTGTTCCCCTCTGCCTTAGTTCTTCCTCGTGTGTCCTAATTAGCTTGATCCAGGTCACCTGTGCCTTGTTTCCCCTTGTGTATTTTAGCTGTGTGTTTTCCCCTTGTTTCTCACTTGGTTATTGAGTCCTGGCTATGTGTCTCCTGCTTTGTTCCACCGTGTCTTTCCAAGTAAGGTTTTCTAAGTTATCTTTAGTTTGTTTTTCTCCCCTCGTGGAGTTATTTTGTTTTGCCTCCTGTTTTGTTAACATACCTCTTTCTGAGAAGAACTTTTGTTGGACTATTTGTGAATGGCGAAGAACCTTTGTTTTTACATTAAATCTACTGGCCTGGAGTATTGCCTTGGGTGTTTCATTTGGGTCCTACTACACCTCCTCTGTGGCTAAGGGGTATTACCCCCAGCTCTCCACATCTGAGACCGGAGTTCTAGCACGGCTTGTGACAGAATAACCAAGGCAATCATGGACCCAGAAACACTCAGTTCCCAGGACCTGTTGGCGGTGATCACTCGACATGAGGCTTCTTTCCAGCGCCATGAAGCCGTTCTCAGCCGACAAGAGGAGCTGATGGCTAGACATTCTCAACTCCTGGCCGAAATGATGAGTTCCCTTCACCAGCTCTTTGAACGCCTCCTTGGTCCTCTCCCTTCCCCCAGGTCACCTCCCAGTGACGACAGGCCTTCTCGGTTGGCGGAGCCCCGACTACCACCTCCCAAGCCCTTTTCTGGGGATCCAAGCTCTTGCCAGGGTTTCCTCACCCAATGCTCCCTCACCTTCGAGCTCCAATCCTCAAGTTTTCCCACAGACCGTTCCAAGATTGCCTACATCATTACCCTTCTTTCAGACAAGGCGCTCGCCTGGGCCTCTGCGGTGTGGCAGTCCCAGGAGGTCTGTTGTGATTCCCACGCTGCATTTGTAGAAGAGTTCAAGCGGGTGTTCGATCATCCTGTCAGTGGGCGGGAGGCTTCCAAGCGCCTACTGTCTCTCCGTCAGGGCTCCCGAAGCACGGCAGATTTCGCCATTGATTTTCGGACCATAGCAGCAAGGAGCGGATGGAATGATGAAGCGCTGAGGGTCTGCTTTCAGGGAGGGTTATCTGAGCCCCTTCAAGATGAGTTAGCCACCCGAGAACCAGCTGGAGATCTCGAGTCCCTCATAGCCTTGGCCATCCGCCTGGACAATCGTCTAAGAGAGCGGAGAACGGCTCGCCGCCAGGTGTCTCAGTCCCAAGTTCCTCGGAGCAGCTCTGTTTCTCCTGTTTGGACTCCGTCATTCAGAGCTTCCCCGGCTCCTGAACTGCTCCAGGATTCCCGGAGAGCATGCAGTTAGGCCGTTCCAGGCTTTCTCCCAATGAAAGGGAACGTCGCATGAGGGAGCGTCGGTGCCTCTACTGCGGGGTTGCCGGCCACTTCCGATCCACTTGCCCCGAGCTTGGGAAACGCCAGTCCCCGCCCAGCTACAGGAGGGCTGTGATGGGGAGAATTAGAGCTCCTCCTACTAACGCTGTCCTGGCTATTCCAGCCACTCTGTCCTGGGAGGGCCACCAGCATCGGGTCCAGGCTATGATCGATTCCGGTGCCGCAGGTGATTTCCTGGATGTAACCTTGGCTAAGGAACTTAAGATCCCTACCCAACTACTTCCTCATCCCCAGGCAGTTACAGCCTTAGATGGCAGACCTCTGGAACCAGGAAAGGTTACAGAGGCGACTCAGTCCCTGCGACTTACCATCTCTCAACACCAGCAGGAGGAAACCTTCTATCTCATTGACTCTCCCGAGTATCCTATTATCCTGGGTCACCCTTGGCTATGCAGACATAATCCCCAGATCGACTGGCCTACTGGCACCATTCTAAGCTGGGGTCCCACTTGCCAACTCACCTGCATGCTTCAGAGTCCCTCAGCCCCTAGTACCCAGTTTCAAGAGTCTGTTGACGTCTCCCTAGTCCCCAGTGTTTACCATCGGTTCAAGGCTGTGTTCAGCAAGGCCCGGGCTACTTCCTTACCGCCTCATCGCACGTATGACTGTGCCATTGATCTACTCCCTGGGTGCTGCCCTCCTAGAGGTCGGATCTTTTCCTTGTCCTCCTCGAGCACGCAGCTATGGACACCTACATTAAGGAGTCCTTGGCAGCCGGCCTCATCCATGCCTCTACTTCCCCGGCTGGGGCGGGCTTCTTTTTTGTTGAAAAGAAGGACGGGGGTCTTAGGCCTTGTATTGATTACCGGGGACTCAACAAGATCACGGTTCGGAATCGATATCCTCTTCCTCTCATGGCCACTGCTTTTGAGCTGCTTCAAGGGGCTTCCATTTTTTCTAAACTGGATCTCCGCAATGCTTACCATCTCGTGCGGATCCGGCAAGGTGACGAATGGAAGACGGCGTTTCAACACGCCCACGGGGCACTATGAATATCGGGTGATGCCGTTCGGGCTCACCAATGCCCCGCAGTATTCCAAGCCCTGATTAATGATGTTCTCCGGGATATGCTTAATCTGTTCGTCTTCGTGTACCTGGACGATATCCTCATCTTCTCGAGGTCACTGAAGGAGCATGAGGGGCATGTTAGCCGGGTTCTCCAGAGGCTCCTTGACAATCACCTCTATGTTAAACCTGAGAAGTGTGAATTTCATGTTTCTCAGACTCAGTTTCTCGGGTTTATTGTCACTCCCGGGCACCTAGAGATGGATCCCAAGAAGGTCGAAGCGGTCCGCAGCTGGCCCACACCTGCCACGGTCAAGGAGGTTCAATGGTTCATTGGCTTTTCTAACTTCTATCGGAAGTTCATCAAGAATTTCAGCTCAGTGGTAGCCCCCTTGGCGACGCTTACCAAGGGAGGAGGGACCAAGGTTCACTGGGGTCCGGAAGCAGCAGGGGCCTTCGAGGATCTCAAGCGCCGCTTCACGTCTGCTCCGATTCTGGTGACTCCTGACCCAGAAAGACCTTTCGTGGTGGAGGTGGACGCCTCAGAGGTGGGGGTGGGAGCCGTCCTGTCACAGAGGGGTGAGGATGGGAGATTACACCCTTGTGCCTTCATGTCTCGCCGCCTGTCTGAGGCCGAGCGCAACTACCACGTGGGGGGATCTAGAGTTGCTTGCAGTAAAACTGGCCTTGGAAGAGTGGCGCCATTGGCTTGAGGGGGCTCAGCACCCGTTCCAGGTTCTCACAGACCACAAGAACCTGGAATATCTCCAACAGGCTAAGCGGATGAACCCTCGGCAAGCACGATGGTCCCTTTTCTTTAATCGATTCCAGTTCCTCCTGTCTTACCGACCTGGCACCAAGAACGTCAAGCCGGATGCCCTGTCTCGAGCCTATTCTCCCGAGGTACAAGAGAAGCCCTTGGCATCGATTATTCCGAGGTCTAGGATCGTCGCACCTCTTCAGTGGGAACTAGAAAGAGGGGTACAAGAAGCCCTTGTCCATGAGCCCGATCCAGGCGGTGGTCCTGCCGGTCGCCTGTACGTTCCTCTCTCTGTTCGGGCCCGCGTCTTGCAGTGGGGTCATGAGTCGCCCTTGACATGCCATCCAGGCAGTGCTCGCACACTGGAATTCCTCCGACGGCGGTTTTGGTGGCCGTCCATCAAGAAGGACGTGCAGGTCTATGTTGAGGCCTGCCCGGTGTGCAACCAGGGAAAGGCGACGCGCCAGCGTTCCCCAGGGACTGCTCCATCCCTTACCTATTCCTCGAAGGCCATGGTCACACCTTTCTCTGGACTTTGTTACGGGACTTCCTCCATCCCAGGGCAACACCGTCATCCTAGTGATCGTTGACCGGTTCTCTAAGGCTGCCCGGTTTATTCCACTGCCCAAGCTGCCCTCGGCTAAGGAGACTGCTGAGCTCCTCATGAACCATGTCTTCCGGATATTTGGCATTCCCCTGGACGTGGTCTCTGACCGAGGTCCCCAATTCTCGTCCCGGTTTTGGGGGCCTTCTGCAGGCTTATTGGGGCCACAGCCAGCCTATCGTCAGGGTTCCATCCAGAGTCTAATGGCCAAACGGAACGGATTAATCAGGATCTGGAGACCACCCTGCGGTGTATGGCGGCCAGTAATCCCACGTCTTGGGCCACCTATATCATTTGGGCTGAATATGCCCCCAACACCCTCCAGTCTTCAGCCACCGGATTGTCCCCCTTCGAATGCCAGTTCGGTTACAACCCTCCATTATTTCCAGAGGAAGAGGCGCAAGTTGGTGTTCCCTCGGCCCAGCGCTTTGTCCAACGCTGTAGGCGGACCTGGAAGAAGGCCAGGTGTATCCTCCTTCGGACCTCCCAGAGATACCAAAGTCAGGCTAATCGACACCGCCGGACGGCCCCTAGTTTCCGAGCTGGTCAGAGAGTTTGGTTGGCCACTAAGAACCTGCCCCTCCGGGTCGAATCCAAGAAGCTTTCCCAGAGATACATCGGCCCTTTCCGCATTGCTAGAAAGGTTAACCCTGTTTCGTATCGTTTGGTTCTGCCTCGCTCCCTTAGAGTTAACCCCACTTTCCATGTTTCACTCCTTAAACCTGTCTTGTCTTCTCCTTTTGCCCCCCCACGCAGACCCCCGCCACCTCCCAGGATCATTGACGGCCAGCCAGCCTACACAGTCCGCCGGATACTGGACTCCCGGAGGGTCCAGAACTCTCTGCAGTATCTGGTGGACTGGGAGGGCTACGGGCCAGAGGAGCGCTCCTGGGTTCCAGCCAGGGACATCCTGGACCCAGGTTTGATCCGAGATTTTCGCACCCTGGGGCCGGGGTGTTCTGGAAGGAACGTCAGGAGTCGTTCCTAGAGGAGGGGGTCCTGTCAGCTTCCTGCCTCCTGTTTGTCTCCGGGCCTCTAGAGGTCATCTGTGTTCCCCTCTGCCTTAGTTCTTCCTCGTGTGTCCTAATTAGCTTGATCCAGGTCACCTGTGCCTTGTTTCCCCTTGTGTATTTTAGCTGTGTGTTTTCCCCTTGTTTCTCACTTGGTTATTGAGTCCTGGCTATGTGTCTCCTGCTTTGTTCCACCGTGTCTTTCCAAGTAAGGTTTTCTAAGTTATCTTTAGTTTGTTTTTCTCCCTCGTGGAGTTATTTTGTTTTGCCTCCTGTTTTGTTAACATACCTCTTTCTGAGAAGAACTTTTGTTGGACTATTTGTGAATGGCGAAGAACCTTTGTTTTTACATTAAATCTACTGGCCTGGAGTATTGCCTTGGGTGTTTCATTTGGGTCCTACTACACCTCCTCTGTGGCTAAGGGGTATTACCCCCAGCTCTCCACATCTGAGACCGGAGTTCTAGCACGGCTTGTGACACATACGTATGTAAAGAAACACACTTACACATGCTTATGAACACACACATACATACAGACAGACACACAGTACCGTGGCTTGGGTTTTCTCTGTGTTGAGGTAGTTGAGTGGGTCCAGGGGACAGTTGGACTCTACTCTAGAGATGGGATGAGGGGACGACACGCAGGCACTGAGGGACAGACTGTAGGGCACAGAACCAGCGGGCACTGAGGACACCTGGGCACTGCCATCACTACCACTGTCTGACCCTTAGAGAGAGATGGGGTGAGGGAGGGAGGAGGAGGGAGAGAGGCAGAGAGAGAAGAAAGAAAGATAGAGAGGAGAGAGAGAGACCCACAAATTAGCATGTTTTTGTTCCAGCCCAGCACTTCCACCTTTCAACTCAACAACTCACCAAGACCTTGATTCATTCAATCAGATGTATTAAAGCTGGACTGGAACTAAAGCCTGCACCACCCCCTGTGGGTCTCCAAGAGCAGGACTGAACACCACTGCGCTATGGGACCAGCTGCTGGTTCCCAGTCACAATGCTGCCCACAAGGTTTTTACTTTGTTTTGGACTGCCCGATGACGTATTACTGGTTTGTGTCTCTCTATACAGGTGTCCATGTTCTTACCCTGGGGTTGGTAGCGGGGGTTGAGCACGGCGGGCAGGCAGAGCGTCAGGCCTTCGTCAGCCTGTACAGCCAGCTCTGTCACATAGTCCAGGCTGACAGAGGCCTTCTCCCCTGGAGGCAGACTACCTACACTCAGCTTGAAGACGTCCGGGCTGTCATCACTCTCCTCCAATAGGAAGGCCTGCTGGCCCGAGCTCAACGAATCATCATACTGCTCCTGTGCCTGAGGGGGGGACAGAGGAACACACGGATGCATCATCAGCCTGAGACACAGCATAGAACAGTAACATCCAGGGGAGGGTGCTGTCTGACTGACACTAGTCAAGTCAATGGGGTTTGACAGAGTGGCTTTTGACAAATCAGTGGGTGGGGAACCAGTTTTACAGGGTCAAAGTCTAATAGTGAGAGCAGAGAGCTGTTAAAAAAATACCTAATTTTAGAAGCCCCGTAGGTCATAGACTGCTGGTTAACCAATTGGGTAATGATAATAAATAATGGATTGGATTTATATAGCCCCTTTCTACCAACTGAGGTACTCAAAGCACGTTACATAGTAAGGGGGAAACTCACCTCATCCACCATCAATGTGTGGCACCCACCTGGGTGATGCATGGCAACCATTTTGTGCCAGAACGCTCACCACACATCAGCTAGCATGGTGTAGAGGTGAGGATTGATATGCCAATTAGGAATGAGGGAGATTATTGGGTGGCCAGGTTAGTCGGCCGGTAACACTTAACACCATGTTGCTTTTAAACCTGTGTAGTAACGCTGTAATTACACTAGTAACAACATTTGTACTAACATGTCATTGATTGGTATTAACATGAAATTAACCCGAATCCTGCTAAAAATTTTACTTTTGTAGATCTCAGAAAAGGAATTTCAAAAATGTTGACAGTTGCATTTGTCTCGTTGTTGACTTGTCATTTCTCCTCACCTTCTGTTTCTCCTGAACTTCAGCCACCACCTCAGTCTGTCCTATCTTGGCGCTGAACCTGCAGACAGCAGCCTCTCCTGGCAGAGGGAAAACAAAGATGGCCTCCAGAGGGCTTTCCTCCTGGTTCTCATACTGCAGAGTGGAGCTCACAGTGGCCACATGCCCCTGCACACTCACCTCCACAGCAATACTCTTCAGAGGCACTGAGAGCGGAAGGGATGGATGGATGGAGAGAGGGATGGAGGGAAGAGAGAACTGACGATGACATTGTTTGGGAACCACTTAGAGATAGTAAATGTGATTGATAGCTCATCTGATGGAAATGCTTAATTTATTGAAAACTATATAAAATGTGGTGGAAAGTTCTGAAGTATCTCTTTAATAAATAAAGATAAACTAGATACTGATGAGAGCTCATGTCTGGGAGAAGGACGAAACACACAGACATGGAGGGAAACAATCATTTCTGCTTTCAAACAGTACCTGGTTCATTCTTGACAGTTACCAATCCACAGCAGTTCACCATTTTGGCACCTGAATGGGGAAGTCAGGTGCCATATTAATGTCCTCTTACCGCGAAACAGGCACTGTTCACATCACTTTGATTAAGTTAATTGGTGTGTAACAGTAAATCGTTAGTAAAAAATCGTAATATGCCAAGCGTCTATGATAAATTGTTTGACAGTAGGATGACAGCCATTGAGAGGTTTATCTAACCATGTTGGTCATGCACCGTAACTGCTGGTTGATGATAAAGAATATTGCTTTGTACTTTGTACTGTTAGGTTCTAAATAAACAGAGTAAAAAACGAACGGACAACTAGTCACATAATATTGGTCTTCCCAGAACATATTTCCTCACACAACAGTTGCTTTGTGCAAAAAGGGACATTACCAAGCCTGAAGTTCTTGTGAACAATAAACAATGAAATTATCAGCAGCCTGACGCAATAATGTCAATCTCTGTCCATTGTCCATCCAGCATAACTTCTGGTTGAACTAGTCATAGAGATCCTATTAAATTGTTCCATTTAGGTTCTCTCTGCTTGAGAAGTTTTTTTTTTTTTTTAGGGGTGAAAGTCGTTCTTCCACCGGCTGCATTTTTCTTGTTTTATCCTGAGCATTAACGTCCAAGAATTCAAACTAGCATCATTTTGATCACCATCGGTTGGCTAAGCATTGACATGATAGACTTGTCACCATTGTTGTCTCTTGCTAGGCACATTAGGTTTTGTCATGGCTGCTAAGGGTTGGGGGCAACTATAGCACAGTATTAAAATGATCCTGAGCCAAGCAGCCAAATGATGAAAACAATAAGTGATTTAAACTTTAAGATGGTATGAATTATACAAATAATAACTTTAAATAGCCTTGGGGTCCTGTAGAGTAGGTTACTGTAACACCAAGTACATTTTGCTCTGTCCAGAGTACCCCTGAAGTACCCGCTCATGTGCATTTTACCAGTTAGCCTATGGTCTCATTAGTCTTCTCAAGTACCCCCTGTGGATAGGCCAAGTACTCCCTGTGGATAGGCCAAGTACTCCCTGTGGATAGGCCAAGTACCCCCTGTGGATAGGCCAAGTACCCCCTGTGGATAGGCCAAGTACCCCCTGTGGATAGGCCAAGTACCCCCTGTGGATAGGCCAAGTCCCCCTGTGGATAGGCCAAGTACCCCCTGTGGATAGGCCAAGTACCCCCTGTGGATAGGCCAAGTACCCCCTGTGGATAGGCCAAGTACCCCCTGTGGATGGCCAAGTACCCCCTGTGGATAGGCCAAGTACCCCCTGTGGATAGGCCAAGTACCCCTGGGAGGCCAATACCCCCTGTGGATAGGCCAAGTACTCCCTGTGGATAGGCCAAGTACCCCCTGTGGATAGGCCAAGTACCCCCTGTGGATAGGCCAAGTACCCCCTGTGGATAGGCCAAGTACCCCCTGTGGATAGGCCAAGTACCCCCTGTGGATAGGCCAAGTACTCCCTGTGGATAGGCCAAGTACCCCCTGTGGATGGGCCAGTACTCCCTGTGGATAGGCCAAGTACCCCCTGGGGATAGGCCAAGTACTCCCTGTGGATAGGCCAAGTACTCCCTGTGGATAGGCCAAGTACTCCCTGTGGATAGGCCAAGTACCCCCTGTGGATAGGCCAAGTACTCCCTGTGGATAGGCCAAGTACCCCCTGTGGATAGGCCAAGTACCCCCTTTGGATAGGCCAAGTACCCACAGGGGGTACTAGTACCCCCAGGTTGGGAAACCCTACTGTAGAGTGCCAAGTAAGTTGCAAACAGATATAATCTGGGCACCATCAGACCACTCAAAATGTTTTGAGAGGAACAAAATGGCCATGCAGGGTGTAACTGTAAATATTGGTTATGTCCATAGCAATATCTATCCTGAACAAAAATATAAAAACGCAACATGTAAAGTGTTGGTGAGCTATAATAAAAGTTCCCAGAAATGTTACATGTACACAAAAAGCTGGTTTCTCTCAAAATGTTGTGCACAAATTTGTTTACATTCCTGTTAGTGAGCGTTTCTCCTTTGCTAATACAGTGGGGAGAACAAGTATTTGATACACTGTCGATTTTGCAGGTTTTCCTACTTACAAAGCATGTAGAGGTCTGTAATTTTTATCATAGGTACACTTCAACTGTGAGAGACGGAATCTAAAACAAAAATCCAGAAAATCACATTGTATGATTTTAAAGTAATTAATTTGCATTTTATTGCATGACATAAGTATTTGATCACCTACCAACCAGTAAGAATTCCGGCTCTCACAGACCTGTTAGTTTTTCTTTAAGAAGCCCTCCTGTTCTCCACTCATTACCTGTATTAACTGCACCTGTTTGAACTTGTTACCTGTATAAAAGACACCTGTCCACACACTCAATCAAACAGACTCCAACCTCTCCACAATGGCCAAGACCAGAGAGCTGTGTAAGGACATCAGGGATACAATTGTAGACCTGCACAAGGCTGGGATGGGCTACAGGACAATAGGCAAGCAGCTTGGTGAGAAGGCAATAACTGTTTGCGCAATTATTGGAAAATTGAAGAAGTTCAAGATGACGGTCAATCACCCTCGGTCTGGGGCTCCATGCAAGATCTCACCTCGTGGGGCATCAATGATCATGAGGAAGGTGAGGGATCAGGCCAGAACTACACGGCAGGACCTGGTCAATGACCTGAAGAGAGCTGGGACCACAGTCTCAAAGAAAACCATTAGTAACACACTACGCCGTCATGGATTAAAATCCTGCAGTGCACGCAAGGTCCCCCTGCTCAAGCCAGCACATGTCCAGGCCTGTCTGAAGTTTGCCAATGACCATCTGGATGATCCAGAGGAGGAATGGGAGAAGGTCATGTGGTCTGATGAGACAAAAATAGAGCTTTTTGGTCTAAACTCCACTCGCCGTGTTTGGAGGAACAAGAAGGATGAGTACAATCCCAAGAACACCATCCCAACCGTGAAGCATAGAGGGGGAAACATCATTCTTTGGGGATGCTTTTCTGCAAAGGGGTCAGGACGACTGCACCGTATTGAGGGAAGGATGGATGGGGCCATGTATCGCGAGATCTTGGCCAACAACCTCCTTCCCTCAGTAAGAGCATTGAAGATGGGTCGTGGCTGGGTCTTCCAGCATGACAACGACCCGAAACACACAGCCAGGGCAACTAAGGAGTGGCTCCGTAAGAAGCATCTCAAGGTCCTGGAGTGGCCTAGCCAGTCTCCAGACCTGAACCCAATAGAAAATCTTTGGAGGGAGCTGAAAGTCCGTATTGCCCAGCGACAGCCCCGAAACCTGAAGGATCTGGAGAAGATCTGTATGGAGGAGTGGGCCAAAATCCCTGCTGCAGTGTGTGCAAACCTGGTCAAGACCTACAGGAAATGTATGATCTCTGTAATTGCAAACAAAGGTTTCTGTACCAAATATTAAGTTCTGCTTTTCTGATCTATCAAATACTTATGTCAGGCAATAAAATGCAAATTAATTACTTAAAAATCATACAATGTGATTTTCTGGATTTTTGTTTTAGATTCCGTCTCTCACAGTTGAAGTGTACCTATGATAAAAATTACAGACCTCTACATGCCTTGTAAGTAGGAAAACCTGCAAAATCGGCAGTGTATCAAATACTTGTTCTCCCCACTGTATAATTCATCCACCTGACAGGTGTGGCATATCAAGAAGCGAGGGGTATTTCTGTCTGTAATAAAGCCCTTTTGTGGGAAAAACTAATTCTGAATGGCTGGGCATGGCTCCCCAGAAGGTGGGACTACGCCCTCCCAGGCCCACCTATGGCTGCGCCCCTGCCCAGTCATGTGAAACCCATATATTAGGGCCTAATGATATTTTTTCAATTGACTGATTTCCTTCTATGAATTGTAACGCAGTAAAATCTTCCAAATTGTTGCGTTTATATTTTTGTTCTAATAATATATATGTTCAAAAGTTTGGACACACCTACTCATTAAAGGGCTTTTCTTTATTTTTACATTGTAGAATAATAGTGAAGACATCAAAACTATTAAATAATACATATGGAATCATGTAGTAACCAAAAAAGTGTTAAACAAATCAAAATATTTTATATTTGAGATTCTTCAAATAGCCACCCTTTGCCTTGATGACACCTTTGCACACTCTTGGCATTATCTCAACCAGTTTCATGAGGTAGTCACCTGGAATACATTTCAATTAACAGGTGTGCCTTGTTAAATGTTAATTTGTGGAATTTCTTTGCTTCTTAATGTGTTTGAGCCAATCAGTTGTGTTGTGACAAGGTAGGGGGGAAAATACAGAAGATAGCCCTATTTGGTAAAAGACCAAGTCCCGATTATGGCAAGATGAGCTCAACTAAGCAAAGAGAAATTACAGTCCATGATTACTTTAAGACATGAAGGTCAGTCCATACGGAACATTTCAAGAACTTTGAAAGTTTCTTCAAGTGCAGTCGCAAAAACCATCAAGCGCTATGATGAAACTGGCTCTCATGAGGACCGCCACAGGAAAGGAAGACCCAGAGTCACCTCTGCTGCAGAGGATAAGTTCATTAGCGTTACCAGCCTCAGAATTTGCTGCCCAAATAAATGCTTTACAGAGTTGAAGTAACAGACACATCTCAACATCAACTGTTCAGACGAGGCCTTCATGGTCAAATTGCTGCAATGAAACCACTACTAAAGGACACCAATAAGAAGAAGAGACTTGCTTGGTCAAAGAAACACGAGCAATGGACATTAGAACGATGGAAATGTGTCCTTTGGTTCCAACAGCCGTCTTTGTGAGATGCGGTGTGGGTGAACGGATGATCTCCGCATGTGTATTTCCCACTGTAAATCATGGAGGAGGAGGTGTTATGGTGTGGGGGTGCTTTGCTGGTGAGACTGTCTGATTTATTTTGAATTCAAGGCACACTTAACCAGCATGGCTACCACAGCATTCTGCAGCGATACGCCATCCCATTTGGTTTGGGCTTAGTGGGACTATCATTTGTTTTTCAACAGGACAATGACCCAACACACCTACAGGCTGTGTAAGGGCTATTTTACCAAGAAGGAGAGTGATCAAGTGCTGCATCAGATGACCTGGCCTCCACAATCCCCCGACCTCAACCAAATTGAGATGGTTTGGGATGAGTCGGACGGCAGAGTGAAGGAAAAGCAGCCAACAAGTGCTCAGCATATGTGGGAACTCCTTCAAGACTGTTGGAAAGCATTCCAGGTAAAGCTGGTTGAGAGAATGCCAAGAGTGTGCAAAGCTGTCATCAAGGCAAAGGGTGGCTATTTGAAGAATCACAAATATAAAATATATTTTGATTTGTTTAACACTTTTTTGGTTACTACATGATTCCTTGTGTTATTTCATTGTTTTGATGTCTTCACTATTATTCTACAATGTAGAAAATAGTAAAAAATAAATAAAAACCCTTGAATGAGCAGGTGTGTCCAAACTGATACTGTGTGTGTGTGTGTGTGTGTGTGTGTGTATATATATATATATATATATTTCTCGCAAAACCATTAAATAGGTCTATGATAATATGTACCCTAGGCGGCAGATAGTGGGCGCTAGATCTGCACTATTGCCTAGGCTAGATAATATGCTATTTCATAAACATTAATGATTCAGAAGTGAGTTTTTTGGTTTATGTTTTAGGTGTTACATTTGACCCCAGCTACTGTTTAAATTGCCCCTGGCACGTGTAACATCAGGACTTTTCAGATTAAAATTAATATCGCGAATAGGTCCTCCTATATGCTAAGTGTAGAGTTATTTATGCAACTTTTGGTTGTGAGAGTCTTATATGCAGACCTAAATAGCATGAATAATTAGTAGACAGATGTCAGTATCTTATATCATAAAATTACTGGTCTAGTTCAAGTGGTCTCTGAACAATATAATAAAAGACTAAACAGAAATCACTATTGTCCCCGGTCTCCCCAACGTGATACATTTCTGAAGTTCTGTAACGATGCACACTCTTGAACAGACCCTGAGCTGCAGTCACTTTGCTTGTTGTTCTGGCACAGTCATACCTAGCCCACTCAATATGTACTCTAAAAGAGCCTTATCGTTACTCCTTGAGGTCCATGGACCTTACATGTTATTTTCAGAGGTAGACTGGCTCTGGCAGCCAAAACAGCCAAATACTCCATTTAAACATTAATCGTTTCTCAATTGCGTTAAGGTTCTAGAAACATAAAGCCCTTTACTTTAATATCACATGAAAACAATTTCAAACTGCTACATACACACTTACTGTACACCACAGGAGGTTGGTGGCACCTTAATTGGGGAGGATGGGCTCGTGGTAATGGCTGGAGCGGAATATGGAGAATGGTATCAAATACATCAAACACATGGTTTATCACAGTTGCAGCCAACAGTATTTTTCAGTGACAACACATTTCTGGTGGCCTTCTTCCATTACACACAGGTGTTCGGAGCATGCCAGATGGCTAATTAGCACAGGTGGTCCCTGTTCCTGTGTCTACACTTGACACTTGCATGTGACTTCTGCTATCAGAATAGGAAGATCGCATTGAAAAGACTGGTCTAGACGAACAAAAGTCGCATTGTGGTTGGATTGTGTTCAGATCTGGCTTACCTCTTCAGGTGGTCAGGGACGCATTATGTGCGGATTTCTCCTCAGTCTTGACACAATCAGGCTACTAAAATTGCATACAGTGGGCAACGTCAGCAGCAGTCTGGCCACAAGTCTCCAGAAAATGTGTGTTTTGGGAGTGAGTGGTACCTTTTATTATAACATTGTAGGAAATACGTTCCTAGCATGTGAGGAACATGCTGGCCTCAAATGCTAACCAGCTAGTTAATATTTAGAATTTAAAAAATGTTTGACTATGGTAGCCCATTCGCAATCCCTTTAGTATTGCTTTCTAGCTTGCAGGCTAGTTGGCTACAGTAGTTAACTACTGCCATAAAGTTATTGTTTTGTTGTCATATTTTGCCTATTCCACCATTTGGAGAATGGATACTGGCATTTGAATATAGACACAATGTGGACATGGTGGACACATTTAAATGTAAGTGTAGACGCATGATGTGTTCGGAATTCCATGAGCTGAACTCCTTGATCAGAATACAAAAGCTGCATGAACCACGGATAGAACAATGAGCCAGATATTTCACCAGATGTATAAACGTGAAGCCTCCGTTTGGCGTTGCCACTCACTTCAAAAAATGTGATGAAAGGAAGCCCAGTGGCGGCAGTGGGAGAAGATGGAGCGAGATGGATTTTGGCCGACATTCTGCTAATTTTCTCATTGATGAAACATTTTATCTCCTATTGGGGATTTATTATTTTTATAATTGATGGGATGACTAACTTAGAAAGAATGCATTCTTGACTGGGCTAATGTAGGTTGTGTCACCTGGCAAGCTGTGATTGATGTGAAGAGCTGTTTCAGGGGGTAAAATGAGATAAGGATTTGTGTCTCCAAATACTAGACTATACTGGTTCTTTGTGATCTGTGAACCATCC
Source organism: Coregonus clupeaformis (assembly GCF_020615455.1). NCBI lineage: Eukaryota > Metazoa > Chordata > Actinopteri > Salmoniformes > Salmonidae > Coregonus > Coregonus clupeaformis. The sequence goes on along the minus strand of NC_059197.1, from coordinate 17,198,735 downwards.
TTGGACGTAGGAATGGTGTCTAGGGGAGCTGGCTCTTCTCACTATGACAGGTTGTTATGATAAACGTATGCCTAGTAACAGAAGAGGCGGGGAACAGCCGGTGCGCCAACGGATTGGCTGAGTAAGTCTAAACCACGCTCAAGTCTCTACTCTGATTGGCCAGCAGAGAGGTGGGAAACTCTCTCTGTAAGAGTATTTGAAGAACAATCTGAAACAATGGATTTAGTTCTCTGAAGTGCCCTGCGAGGTACTTCATAGCGCCCGTATATACGAAACATCATATTTACCATTGAAGGTTTTTGCATTAATTAAAATAACTAGTATATCTTAGAAGTCGTGTTGACCACTTTTGTTCCTAATGCCAGATTTGAATTGATGCAACTTTGACACTCCATACAGTTTTCTGTTTCAAAAACTATTATCTGTAACAAACAGTGGACTGCGTTTTGTAGACTTGACCAAAGGGCGAATTGAGTAATTGCGCACATGCACTTCAGAGTAGGCGTTCCCCAACGGAAATATGCAAACAAATGCTAGAATGTGCTAATAGGATCCCACTAGTTCGTGCTTGGCTCTGCCCACCTCCTTGCTGGTTCTGCCCACTACGATTAATTTGCTCCCATTGAAAACGACAGACCAGAGCCTATCTTGGGTTAGTTATACAAATCTTTGGCATGAACTGTCAAGTCTAGACACAGCCTTTCTATTCTGTAAACACGCGCTGTAACATGGAGATAATTATGGCCCTGTGGGAACACTAACCTTAATCCTATAAAAGGTGTGTATCATTAACATTTTATTTATTATTATTTCACGCTGATCTGAAAAATAAGTTCTCTATGCTTCTATAACCATACCACAAGCGATGTGTGTTAATGATCAGAATGATCGTCGGGCCTCTTTAATAACTAAACACCCCATACAGAAGAAGCCTTCTTCCAATGACTTATGTGTAATGGAACTGCGCTTCCTGATAATAATAATAATAATAATAATAATAATATGCCATTTAGCAGACGCTTTTATCCAAAGCGACTTACAGTCATGTGCGCATAAATTTTTACGTATGGGTGGTCCCGGGGATCGAACCCACTACCCTGGCGTTACAAGCACCGTGCCCTATCAATTGAGCTACAGAGGACCACAAGGGCTTGATCAAGTGCTTGTCACACCCTGACTGCGTCTATTCTAGCAAGCTAAACCAAACCTCCATAAAATAAGGATAGTGTGATACTGTATGTTGATGATATCGAATTGAATGGCTATTTATAACGTCTATTGGCCACCAACAATAATAAGAAAAGTAGGTTTAGTTCCATTTCAGTGATGTCTGATAAAACATTATTTTTTTTACCTGAACGCTTTAACATAATAGGCTAATCATCCCCAAACGAAGCAGCTCTGTAACATATTACCTTAAAATGTGTGATAGGCTGGTTTTCAATGATAGCGTTTTACTGGTCCTGGTGATCAAATCCGACAGTTTCTACTTTCGTTATGAATCTGAGTAGGCTACTTCTTCCTGGTTTATAAAGGCAAACGCCGATAGGAATCGTTGCGCACTCAACCCATTGGCCAGTGTTCATAGTCACGCCTACTATCTTCCTTTCTATTGGTGAAAAGACACATTGGGCCTATTCAACCAATCGTTGTTTTTGCGACTGTAATGCAGGTTTCTACCTTATAAGGTTTTTAAAAGCCTTATAAGTCATATATTTCTATAGGCTATAGCAATTCGTCAATGGACTGAACGCTAAACATAGCTGTCTGGTCAGTGTGCTTATAGCTATTCTTACAATGCATTGTTTATCTCCTGTCAGAGTAAAGTAAGGTGTTACCACATTCTGCTCCCCAGATTAGGCTTAATAAGCAGTTAACGTTAAACTGTACTCACGAAATCATAAAAAACGTTTAAGGCTTTTTAGAGAATAGGTGATTAATTTACAAAATGGACTGGGCACTGTTGAAGCAGCTATAGTGGTGTGTGTGTGTGTGTGTGGAGGGGGGGTTCAGGGGCCTAAACAACATCCAGAGTGTGTGTGGGAGGGGGGGTCTGTGGATATCCAGTCTGTCAGCTGGCGCCTGGCTGCTTGAACAGCATTATATGATTAACTGACTGGGCTGAGTTACTAGAGAGACACACAGCAAGGGAATGTCTGGAATGGAATACTAGTTATACAATTCAGGCAAGCAGCAGAAGGCTCCCACTCACTCAACTTACTGGATATGGTGCAGCTAGGGTGGACTGTACAGGGTTATGAGTTTCACTATATTCACTTTCACGATCTCTCTCTCTCTCTCTCTCTCTCTCTCTCTCTCGCTCTCTCGCTCTCTCTCTCTCTCTCTCTCTCTCTCTCTCTCTCTCTCTCTCTCTCTCTCTCTCTCTCTCTCTCTCTCTCTCTCTCTCTCTCTCTCTCTCGCTCTCTCTGTCTCTCTCTCTCTCTCTCTCTCTCTCTCTCTCTCTCTCTCTCTCTCTCTCTCTCTCTCTCTCTCTCTCTCTCTCTCTCTCACTCTCACTCTCACTCTCTCTTTCATCGTATTTCGTCCATGAGGCACCTCAAAGCCTGACTCAGATTCCAATTAATTCACTGTCGCTGTTGCTTACTGTTGCATTATTAATCCTCTGTTGAGTCATTCACCCAAGCTCTGGTTAATTCTCTAACATCATCTACTCCCGTGTTTCTCATTTTCATGTTTATATTGATGCATGCAAATAAACATTACTAAACAATTCCCCCCTTTTTCTCTGACACTCCCTCTCTAGCTCACACACTCTTCTCAGTCACATTCACAATTCCCTTCTCCTGTTGAAACGTACGGGTTTAAGTTATAGAGTCTAGCTCTGCTTCCTCTTGGGGTCAGACCCCAACCTCTCTGTGCCCCATCTCATCTTAGAACAAACAGGCCAACGAGCTGAAGTGCAATGCTGAGTCTCTCGTTGGTTAGCAACTGACCCCCTCATAAGAAAGGATCTACTTGGAGGGAGAGGGTGTAGAGAGGGTGTTTTTCATCGTAGAGGCCGCCCCAACGCTTTTCTTCCTGGGAGAAAAGAGAGGGAGTTAGGGATTGAGAGAAGGGGGAGGGGGGCCTTCAGTTGAAAACTATGGGGGGGGATGCCTTCAGCCTTCCGTTTACCCCCTCAGAAAGATTCAGTTTCAACCAGACTCTCATGCAAGCTGCAACAACGGTGCCCATCCCATCCATGACATATTTATGTATTTTCACGCTAGAGAGGACATCTTGAGACAAGGCCCAAGGACAACGGACTGGAAGACTCAATAATGGTGTGATATTGTCGTATATGATGAATGGTGGCAATTATTGCTGTCAACAAAAAGTCCGCTATGCTGCATCGTGTTAGAGGCTTTTATTAAAATCACGAGTTTACAGCATAGATACAGACACGCGTTGTCCGGAGAACGGCTCCTCAAGATTGCTATGGCCGTTCTAACGTCTCACCGTTTAACCCCTATTTATAAACACTGCTGCCCCCTCTTCTGGCCAATCACCAGTCTCCCCTGTCTACAACCCACCCCCTGTCTGTGGTATGTGGTATTACACCTAAAACATTCCCTCTTGATACTACCATAAACAACATTCTATTTCTTCATGAAAAACATTTAACAAAGGCATAATCTTCAGATACTATATTCCCCCCTTTCGAGAGACGAACTAAACGTCTCGAAACCAAACAGAATAGGATTATGACTAGTAACAACTTATCTTATTAAGTATCTTTAACCTTAAACCAAAACATTCTCCTCTAGAGTGTAAATACCTTTCTTATGAAATATGAATAACTGTTGATGAAGTGTGAACACATTACTATGAATTATGAACAAACTGTTTATGAAGTGTGAACACATTACTATGAATTATGAACAAACTGTTTATGAAGTGTGAACACATTACTATGACATATGAAGAAATCTCTATGAAGTGTAAATACATTACTATGACATATGAAGAAATCTCTATGGAGTGTAAGAGCGAAAAACTGTCCAGCAGCCATCCATCCATATCAATCAAGACAGTAAAATTCTCTCACGGTCCCTCTGCCCCAGGCAACCACCGTCGGTACTCCAGATAACCTCATTAACCATGTAAATGCATTTGAAACTATGATGTAATTAAATACACATGTAAACAAAATCCTATCCATAAATATCCATTGTACGGCTGGTCAACCCATCGAATCGTACAATGAATCTCTCCTTCCTAGACCTTCTCTGTCCCTAAACATTCACCGAAATAAACAAAAGCATCTAAGATCCTCATCTGCATTCAATAACATCAAACATCATTCTACTAAAATCAATACCTAAGAATATGACACAATTATGTATTACACATCAAATATGTCTATATTTCATTGCAGACACTGGAATGTAGTCCACTACACTTCATCTCCTCCGTATTCTCCTCCTCCAATCTCGACTTCCACTGCATCGTTGATGATGGAATCAGCCACACCCTCCTTGTTTCATCTCCTCCAGTCATATTGTCCCTTCATATTGTCTTTGTTTGAGTCACATGTTCCCCAAATGCTTCTGGAATGACAAGAAAATAAACGACCAAACAGTATCCTTTGCAAAACAACCACTTTCAAATTAAACCTCCATTTCACCTAAGAATCTAAAAAATGATACATAAATGATGCATGAATCACATTAACCTATCCCCCCTTGATTCATAAATCATACTAAAAATCATACTAAAATCAGCCTACAAAATGTTTTCTTTGAAACAATAAACATAAAATGATCAAATAATCAAAAAGGATATTTATCCATCAGTTCCACTTGTCAATCTTTATCCAGATCAGGAACAGTCAACACCGGCATCTGAGTGTTGTCTCCAGGCACCACTTCTCCAACCTATCTCAATCTCATAACTTTATCAAAAGTCAGTACAAACATCACACAGTGTTATCAAAGCTGAAACTAAAATCTGACCCATCACTGCCCCTACTGGCCTAACTGATCTTGCAACCAAATCTTCTCAGATCTCCCAAATGTTACACCATATCATGGAAGAGGTCCCCCTTCTCCCTTAGACTCATTCTCCAATGGTAGGCTTGAAGACTATGACATGTAGCCATGTCACCCTTTTAACCCTAGATTTAGCTGTGTTCGTGCTAACTCTCTTTTAATAGTAAAAGCCTCATATGGAAGCTTCAATGTTGACATGTAACCAAATCCTGTCCATCCCTAATGTAAGAATATAGATGCTTTATCACCCCCAAACCCCTAAATATCTCTAAGATTCCCCATAGTCACATTGTCAGTCAAAGCTAATCATTTAACCATCAAAGTCCTGCTTTTCTACCACCTGGTACATAAAAATTACATTATATTTGTCATCTCTAACCTTATGTTCATGCTTATCCAAAGTTATCATATAACATCCCAATATGATATTCCCATAAACATACCCTTTACCTCATATGTTTTATTAGAACAACAACAACTTTTAGCCCTCAATGTTTTCACCTGAATACTTCAGGTTTCCACTGTTACCTGACCTTACTTTCCATCTAACAATTCCCATAGGGTAATCCCTTTACCCAAGAACACTTAACCCTACTGTTCTGACAACTACATTATTTTATCTGTCAATGACTGTTGCCGATACCACAGTCATGACAAAGCATAACCCTGACCCAGACCCGCTAGAGGCTGCGCAACCGTCCAACACGTCTTGGGCTGGCATCCCCAACAGACATCAACCCTCAAGATTCCTCACTGATTCTTACAGAATGAGTTAATCTATCTCTAATTTTCACAACAGAGGAACGAGCAGCACTGATCAGATGCCCCCCCCCTCTGTCATCAAAATCAAAAGACCCCATCCCGCAGCTTCCATGATGAATCTCTCTTCTCCGTTTCAGATTAATCTATATTGCTCTCTACTACTATCTGCTCTGCTTTTTAACCCTATTCGTCGTAACCTAAACCCCTGAGTCTCTCTTGCTGCCTCCTTTAATTTCAGAAAAGTTGTTGTCATCCTTCCTACATTTGCTATTACCATCGTATCATTAATCCCTTCCCAAAGTTACCATTAACGTTGTTGATTTAGTTGATTTAGTTGATGCACCAACAGCGCCGGAGAAGATGGCTGCCGTTTTACAGCCCTCTAACCAATTGCCACACTGATCCTCAACACGGGGGCCCCTCAGGGGTGCGTGCTCAGTCCCCTCCTGTACTCTCTGTTCACCCATGACTGCATGGCCAGGCACGACTCCAACACCATCATTAAGTTTGCCGACGACACAACAGTGGTAGGCCTGATCACCGACAACGATGAGACAGCCTATAGGGAGGAGGTCAGAGATCTGGCCGTGTGGTGCCAGGACAACAACCTCTCCCTCAACGTGACCAAGACAAAGGAGATGATTGTGGACTACAGGAAAAAAAGAGGACTGAGCACGCCCCATTCTCATCGACGGGGCTGTAGTGGAACAGGTTGAGAGCTTCAAGTTCCTTGGTGTCCACATCACCAACGAACTATCATGGTCCAAGCACACCAAGACAGTCGTGAAGAGGGCACGACAAAGCCTATTCCCCCCTCAGGAGACTAAAAAGATTTGGCATGGGTCCTCAGATCCTCAAAAAATTCTACAGCTGCACCATCGAGAGCATCCTGACTGGTTGCATCACCGCCTGGTATGGCAACTGCTTGGCCTCTGACCGCAAGGCACTACAGAGGGTAGTGCGTGACGGCCCAGTACATCACTGGGGGCAAAGCTCCCTGCCATCCAAGACCTCTATACCAGGCGGTGTCAGAGGAAGGCCCTCAAAATTGTCAAAGACTCCAGCCACCCTAGTCATAGACTGTTCTCTCTGCTACGCATGGCAAGCGGTACCGGAGTGCCAAGTCTAGGTCCAAAAGACTTCTCAACAGCTTCTACCCACAAGCCATAAGACTCCTGAACAGCTAATCATGGCTACCCGGACTATTTGCACTGCCCCCACACCCCATCCTTTTTACGCTGCTGCTACTCTGTTAAGTATTTATGCATAGTCACTTTAACTCTACCCACATGTACATATTACCTCAACTACCTCAACTAGTCGGTGCCCCCGCACATTGACTCTGCACCGTTACCCCCTGTATATATAGCCTCCCTACTGTCACTTTATTTTACTTCTGCTCTTTGTTTTTCTCAACACTTTTTTTTTTTTTTTTTTTTGTTGTTTTATTCTTACTTTTTTGTTTAAAATAAACGCACTGTTGGTTAAGGGCTGTAAGTAAGCATTTCACTGTAATGTCTGCACTTGTTGTATTCGGCGCATGTGACCAATAAAATTTGATTTGATTTGAATTAAAACCCTTAATTCCCTCTAGTGGGAAACTACCAACATCCTATTCGATTATTCCCTATTGGAGTGACTACTGTAATAAACTTATCCTTAACTCCCTCTGTGACTGTGGAAAGTTTTACAGACTTCAAATCTTCCATTATAAGCATCACCTTACAAATTACATAGCCCTTTAACCAATAATTCTTAACCGGAACAAATTTCTATGCTTTCACTAGATAAGTACACATATTCTCCCTGACCTTTCTCTGTAACATTACAGCAACATAAGTGAACAGTCACTCCTAACCCTCTTCTAAACTATACCTCCTTTTACTCCTGGTCCTGATAACAACACTTATTCTCCATAATTATCTCTCCATATGGGAGAAACGTCCCCATCCTAAACCCTAATAAGTGTTTTCCCCCTAAAATTGGTGCTGTATTGGTTCCCTTATAATCAAATGCGATATATTTATGACTTTAATACCTATCAATGTTGAAAGAGTTAAATTGCTTCTCTCTGTTGTTCTAATAGACTGAAGTGTTAATGTCCTTATTTACTCCTAGTTTCCCCCAGTTTTCCCCTAAAACTTTGAACTCTTTCCTTGTACTTCCATCCATCACCACTAGTGTCACTTTTTCCCCCAAATCTCAGTCCTATCTCTAAATCCCTGACTTTCAAACTTTTGATTACACAAAGTAACACCTATAATGACCTTGATCTCCCTGCTGGAAACTGTAAATATAGATACTCAATCACCCTCAAATCATTCAGCAACACATACTTTCTCAATGCATCTGCTCCTAATCGATTTAAACTCCTACCATATCTTCCCACTAAACTTTAAAATGTCCTTCCTCACTGTTCTCTCTCTGTCTTACTACTAACTTTGAAACTTAGCTTACTGTCTCAGAGTTCCTTCACCCCTAGTTCTCCTAACTTATTTTAATCTAATCTTTTCTCTCATAACATTTAAAACCTTTTCCCCTGATTTATTGACAAAATCTCTTACCACCAAATTTTTTAGAATACGTGATTGGGAATTCCCCACCTGCTCCTGACTCCTTTACACAGACTTGGCAAAACCGGCTAAACACCTTTTAGCCTAACCTCAAATCTCTTAGTGTAAGAATATAACCCAAAATAACAGTCACCCCTATTAAGTTTTTTTCCCAGACAGATTGTCTAACAGGCAATCTAATACATTATCATCCTTCCTATGATATTATCTTTTAAGCAAATGATTCCCAAAAACCCTACTTATTAAAATATTCTACCAGACAGTCAGTCATTTAGTGTGCATCTTATTGTACACTTCAATTCTCTTCCCAACACTACAATAACAGTAATCTTCTAATATTAGTATGTCTATTTTGATTAACTGTTTTACTACCTCAAATCTCTATCCTAATCTAATTAGTTTATTTTACAGAGTAATATGTTTAACCTCTTTAGGCTGAACCCAGATAAGTTTTTCCCCTATTCACTATCACTTCTAATGGTCGGTTGTTTTTACTTCAATTGTTGGCTATTTTCTCTTCTTCTCTAATCGATGCTATCAGCTGATACCCCCTTCTGGATATTCTAGGCACTCTAGAATATTTAGTGTTCACCTGGAGAACAGGTGATCTTGAATTGCCCCTGTATTAAAAATGTTCTCTGTTCTTCCTCCTAACTTGTTGCATGAACAGTAAAGTACCCAATCTGTCCATAATTATACCAGTCTTCTGAAAGTTGCTGAAAGTGTAGCTGAAATATTCCTCCTTCTTCTTTGTTCTTCTCCTCTCCAATTCTGTGTCTGTCCAGGAAACTGGCGGTCGATATGGAACATCTGGTCCCCCCTTGGCTGGTACAATTGCATTTGATATTGTTCAGTTGAAGCTGTGACAGTGATTGTTGATTTGGTTCACTCTGATTCTTCATACTTTTCTTCTTCTCCACCACCAGTTATAAGTTGTATTTGATTGAGTTTTCTTCGTCCAGTTCTTCTCGTTGTGGACCTATCAGTATTCTTCAAAAGGTTATCTTCTAATTTCTGTTCTTGAACTATCATCTTCCATCATCTTCTGTGCCAGTCCTTGTAGGACAAACTCCTCTTGAAAATAAAGCACCTTTAATCTCCAAATCTTCATCACTTTTCATCTTCAACTTCCATCAGAGATCAAATCTCTAGTATCCATTTCTTCTTTCCTCTCTTGCCACTTCCCTCTGATCACAGAGTCACCTCCACCCATGACCTCTCATGAATCACTCTCATTCTCCATCATCCTCTTCCCCTTCATCTTTCTAAACCTCCTTCTCTTCGTTTCCAGACATGTCGGTTCTTCTTACTTCTGGAGTTTTGAATTCATCTTCATCGTCGTTTCTGCTTCGTATTCGTCTTCATCTCTGATGCCATAATCACCCTGCTGGATGATGTCTTTCTGCTGAATCCATATGCGAGGAAAGGTGTACTAACTTCTGCCATTAGTCTCTCCTAACACTACTTTGATTAAAAAATGACTATTTTAATCAATTTTCCCCTATATCAAGCCCTTTATATTCCTTTATTGTGAACTATGTTATTCTAACCTGTATAGCCTAGTAGCCTTCCCCTGTAATTCTTAATATAACCTAAACAAATCCATTAACAATCCTGAATAATTAACTCTAATTCCTATTCCTATGTCACCAATTTATCCATTAGTGTTGAGTATATTACCACAACCCATCAAATGCAAGTAAATGCAAGTTAGTCATCTTCAGACTAAAATACCCATAAACAAAGCCTTCTAACCTTACAACCCTTCAATACTCCAATTCCCATAACCCCTTGCTCTATTAGCTCTAATTATCATAAATGTACAGAAGACTCCTCAATCCATCCTGGATTCCCAACACATCTGTAATTAAACCCCAGTGATGCACATAGCCTCCAAAATGCAATTTTTAATGAAATAGTATTTGCCAAGTCTATGTAAAATCGTCATAACATCACATATCCTGTTAGGGAAAGATTTTGTAACCATAATCAGTACCAAAACCTTTTTGACTTGATCCTCTGCCACGTGACGTGATCGCTTCCTGTATCTCCTCGCCCCCCTTCTCTCCTGTCTCTCATGACAAGGGACAAAGACACAAGAACAGCTTTTAGTAGTTCATGCCATCACTGAGTATTTCCAACCATTCAAAATTCATTCGTTCTACATTATTCACTCTAAGACTAAACTCAGGACTAATTATAGATCGCCCAAAAACATTTTGCTTTTAATCCGTCATCCAATTCAATGCATTATACTTCCTCAACATATATTTAATTTATAAATTTACTACATCCCAACAAATAGTTTAACGTTCAAATAACAGTTACTCTAACGATTTTAAAGATGGTGTCCACCTTTCCTTCTCAGTAGCTATTAAACCCCTGCAAAGAAACCCAAAGACCTCTGACCCTAAGCCACCATTTTGTTTTGTAGGCTCAACGCACCTCATGTCGTAGTTATTAGCCCCGTAAATCACACGCACATGCGCACAACCCCTTAAGCCCATGCTTCCCCACACAATAGACCGATAGCATTACGCTACAGCGTCACCATTATATACCTTATAATCACACAATTACACATAACAGAGCTCACAAAACATATAACCTGACTTACAAACACATAAACAAGTTTAAGAGACTTTCACCCGTCGCAACGGAATCTCTGGGGATACGTTAGCCTGTAGCACACAAACACAATTAGCCCTTAGCCTTAGCCACTAGCTACCTGCAGCCTACCACACGAAACATACCCTGCACTGGCCTATTATTTTTTAACCTATTTCTCCTACCGTTTTTGTTGCGAGACTAATGACCATTACACCGAGAAATCAGATCCAATCAAACATCCCGTCGGACGAGTCAAATCATAATCACAATCAGATAAACCTCATTAATCCGAGCTCTCTTTAAAAAAAAGAAACCACCGAATATACATTCCTATCGTACACACGGATTTGCCAGCCCATTATCTAAAATGGCCCCCTGGGGTCTTGAAGCGGTCCAGTGCCCTAAAGAATGCGCATATCTGAATTTACCAACCATTGTCACCCGTTACCAATGGACCACCACTCTCAATACTTAAATCCTAGTTAATGCTCTCTAGAATGCTTCCAATTAACGCTTCAAATTAGTCACATACACACACTTATAATGGAGCATCCTCAGTGGTACATCATATCCAATTACAAGCTCCGAACACAACCTCCACCTTATGCCTAAGAGAGAGTTCGCTAAGACAAACCACCCGAGTAGACAATGTAAATTATTTCTCTAAATGTATCACTGTCGTGTTAGAGGCTTTTATTAACGCAATGGAGAATAACACGCGTTTTAGCAGACTCTACGTCGTACCCCTAGCTTAAACATACGCCATCCCCCCTCTGTGGTATGTGGTATTACACCAAAACCAGGTTATAATGGATATCCTCAACAACTTTTCTCTGGTTACAGACTGTGGTTGAAGGCTCAGCGGAACTCACATGTAGATTTCCTCTACAGACACCTGGCACACAACATGTCTGACACGTACGCCAATAGTGTCTGAACTCTGGAGATATATCCAACTCACTTATCAAACAGGAAGTAGAAGGAACAGGACCAAGAACCAAGACAGGTCATGAACTAAGGTGAAAAATAACTATGTGTCGTACCTACGTACAGCAATACGTTCAAAGTACATTTATTTGGATAACTTATATAATCAAGTTGAAGATGAGGGCTTTCCTCATCTGATATACACTAAGAAATTATAGTAACTATAGTAATTATAAGTAACAACTGCTTATGATATTAAATGGTATTCAATTGTATTAATTTAAAACATTGTAGGTTCATATCTCCGTGCCTGAAATCCATGGTTGCAATGCAGCACATCGCACTAAAATTGTTTATATAACACAATATTAACTAAGAAAGCACCGCACAAGATATAAGATTACTGAAATACATGTATTTACAACTTTACTTTATTACTATGGCGATGATGATACACATTATTAGTTAACTTTAAATAGGGTTGTACATCACATTAGTTAAGAAAACATCCCAATGATGGGTACCACCCACAATCCAGTTAATCTAGTCATCAAGACATGCCTATGTCAGGTAAACATACTTACAGTGGCTTGCGAAAGTATTCACCCCCTTGGCATTTCTCCTATTTTGTTGCCTTACAACCTGGAATTAAACTGGATTTGTATCATTTGATTTACACAACATGCCTACCACTTTGAAGATGCAAAATGTTTTTTTATTGTGAAACAAACAAGAAATAAGACCAAAAAAAACAGAAAACTTGAGCGTGCATAACTATTCACTATTCACTTCACAGCATGATGCTGCCACCACCATGCTTCACTGTGGGGATGGTGTTCTTGGGGTGATGAGAGGTGTTGGCCAGACATAGCGTTTTCCTTGATGGCCAAAAAGCTCAATTTTAGTCTCATCTGACCAGAGTACCTTCTTCCATATGTTTGGGGAGTCTCCCACATGCCTTTTGGCGAACAACAAACGTGTTTGCTTATTTTTTTCTTTAAGCAATGGCTTTTTTCTGGCCACTCTTCCATAAAGCCCAGCTCTGTGGAGTGTACGGCTTAAAGTGGTCCTATGGACAGATACTCCAATCTCTGCTGTGGAGCTTTGCAGCTCCTTCAGGGTTATCTTTGGTCTCTTTGTTGCCTCTCTGATTAATGCCCTCCTTGCCTGGTCTGTGAGTTTTGGTAGGCGGCCCTCTCTTGGCAGGTTTGTTGTGGTACCATATTCTTTCAATTTTTTAATAATGGATTTAATGGTGCTCCGTGGGATGTTCTAAGTTTCAGATATTTTTTTATAACCCAACCCTGATCTGTACTTCTCCACAACTTTGTCCCTGACCTGTTTGGAGAGCTCATTGGTCTTCATGGTGCCCCTTGCTTGGTGGTGCCCCTTGCTTAGTGGTGTTGCAGACTTTGGGGCCTTTCAGAACAGGTGTGTAAATATACTTAGATCATGTGACAGATCATGTGACACTTAGATTGCACACAGGTGGACTTTATTTAACTAATTATGTGACTTCTGAAGGTAATTGGTTGCACCAGATCTTATTTAGGGGCTTCATAGCAAAGGGGGTGAATACATATGCACACACCACTTTTCCGTTATTTATATTTTATAATTATTTTAAACAAGCTATTTTTTTCATTTCACTTCACCAATTTGGACTATTTTGTGTATGCCCATTACATGAAATCCAAATAAATCCAAATCTCTGATGTCACTCGGGGCGTGGTTAGTCACTGTGCATAGTTTATATAAAAAATGATTATCTCATTAGAAGACTAAAATCACATTCCTATCTTCACCAAAATACTCTCATACTTAATCATATATTTTATACAACATTTAGATGTAAAGTTGATAGATAGAATATGTACACTTTCCGAGTTACATACCATCCTTAATGACATCACAAAATAATAAACAATATGACATGATTATTCCTTAGATCCCCAATGACCATTTCCCACATTATTTTAAGTAGGAATATTGCTTCATTATCCACTTTTGGATGTTGGAGTCTTGGCGGGAAGACTTCCTTTGTCTCACAGTGAAATTATTTCTTCCCATACTAGAGACCAAAATGAGTACTTTTCTGCAAACTATTTATGACCGGCTGTAAAGTCATAAAACTGGCCCCCAGGAAAGGGGGTGTTCAAACCTTTGCCTAGCAGGAATGTTTGATCCTCAACCCATGAGGGCAAGTCATGACATACTAAAATCAAATGATGGTGTTATGATGTCATTTCACAGTGTCGTAGGAACAAGGTAGATTTAGTAGATAAGTGACTTGGTGCCACAGTCTCTGAATAACAAGGATTCCATTATTGTCAAGGGAGCTTTCTGGTGGTTCATCTTAGAATGATTGATAGATAGTAATATACTGACTTGGGTACAGGGTAATACCATCAAAGAAGGGAGTGCCAAATGATGGTTAACAGATGTTGTTCAAGAAACGTGTCACATGAGGTATATAAACTGAGAGGTTTTCTTTGTTCAGTTAGTTCGAATGGCAAGAGGCGAAGCACGTGCCTTTTGTTATACGAACCATGGTACCTATTAAATATTTGAATGAATTCTCCATCTAAGTGTTAAATATCTTCTTGCATCATGAATTACTTGATACCCTAGAAACTCATCATAACAGATGGTAAATCAGCTTTTTAGTACTAATGAAGGGAAGAATTTATATTTTAATTTGACAGAATATGCAAAATAACAGTAATTGTGCTAACATTCAAATAACATTATTTACACGTCTAATGATGTTCTGATTGGTGGTTTTTCCAATAGTTTCTTCTTGGGGTCAAAATGACCCCAGTTGGTAATTCATGGATGTAAAATATGTTGGAAGTATGAGGGATAAGAATGTTTGGGACTGTCACTATAGATCAGTTTGTTTATGGCCTAAAACTTCATGTTCTGTTTGGTTTGGTTTCCAATATACTCCATCATGTTGGTTTGTTTCTGCAGTGGTATGTTGGAGACCATCAGGAACCACAGTCATTACTTATGGATAAAAAGGATGCCTACCTTCCTCCAGGAATATGAATGAGCTTCCAGTAAAGCATGCAGGAGTTTGTTGGAAATAATACTGGAGTTTACAAGTTTGGACACCAAAACGCTCTCTCTCCCTCTCTCCCTCTTTATCTCTTTATCTCTCTTTATCTCTCTTTATCTCTCTTTATCTCTCTTTATCTCTCTTTATCTCTCTCTCTCTCTCTCTCTCTCTCTCTCTCTCTCTCAATTCAATTTCAATTTAAGGGCTTTATTGGCATGGGAAACGTGTGTTAACATTGCCAAAGCAAGTGAAGTAGATAGTAAACAAAAGTGAAATAAACAATAAATATTAACAGTAAACATTACACTCAGAAGTTTCAAAAGAATAAAGACATTTCAAATGTCATATTATGTATATATACAGTGTTGTAACAATGTGCAAATAGTTAAAGTACAAATGGGAAAATAAATAAACATAAATATGGGTTGTATTTACAATGGTGTTTGTTCTTCACTGGTTGCCCTTTTCTTGTGGCAACAGGTCACAAATCTTGCAGCTGTGATGGCACACTGTGGTTTTTCACCTAGTAGATAAGGGAGTTTATCAAATTTGGGTTTGTTTTCGAATTCTTTGTGGATCGCTGTAATCTGAGGGAAATATGTGTCTCTAATATGGTCATACATTTGGCAGGAGGTTAGGAAGTGCAGCTCAGTTTCCACCTCATTTTGTGGGCAGTGTGCACATAGCCTGTCTTCTCTTGAGAGCCAGGTCTGCCTACGGCGGCCTTTCTCAATAGCAAGGCTATGCTCACTGAGTCTGTACATAGTCAAAGCTTTCCTTAAGTTTGGGTCAGTCACAGTGGTCAGGTATTCTGCCACTGTGTACTCTCTGTTTAGGGCCAAATAGCATTCTCTCTCTCTCTCTCTCGCTCATATATCAAAGAAGAGTGCTCATTGTTTGTATTGAAATCAACGCAGGCTTTTAATCCTAGCAGAGAGAGCAGGCAGCACGTACCCCTAGCCAAGGTCACTCCAACCTCCAACACACACACACTGGACATACGCTTGGTATACACTATGCACGTGCACACACGCACACACACGCACACACACGCACACACGCGCGCACACACACACACACACACACACACACACACACACACACACACACACACACACACACACATACACACACACACACACACACACACACACAGAGGGGATGAATACTTTTGCAAGGCACTGTATTTCAGTACTGTGTACAAATGTGACTCTTCACCATGTCATTTTTGGTGAGCACGTACTTCAAAGTTCAAATAGGCTCCACTGTGCTAAACATTTAAATAAATTCCTGCATCATACACTAGCTAGATAAGCATGAAACTGATAGTCACGCTGTGGTGAGTATGCACAACAGAGAATGTGCTAGAAGGCTTCAGAGACTCCGGAACACTGTTCAGTTGGAAGTTTGACATTTGTGGTATTTAGGGGACTTCACTGATCAATGCCCCATAAACATGGTGGCAAAATACAAAAAGGGTCATGGCCTATTTTACTCTACATGGAAAATCTTTGTCACCACAAACAAACGTTTATGTTCAAGAAACAAGAAACACATCCGCTCACATCTGTTCTCACAAATCAAATCAAATGACATTTTATTTGCCACATGCACCGAATACAACAGGTGTAGTAGACCTTACAGTGAAATGCTTACTTACAAGCCTTTAACCAACAATGCAGTTTTTAAGAAAATAAAATAAAACGTTAAGTAAAAAACAGATAAGTAAAAAATAAAAAAAATTAAAGAGCAGCAGTAAAATAAAATAACAGTAGGGAGGCTATATACCGAGGGTACCGGTACAGAGTCAATGTGTGGGGGCACCGGTTAGTCGAGGTAATTTAGGTAATATGTACATGTGGGTAGAGTTAAAGTGACTGTGCATAAATAATAAACAGAGTAGCAGCAGCATAAAAGAGGGGGTTGGGGTGGGGTGGGGGTGGGGGAGCAATGCAAGTAGTCCGGGTAGCCATGATTAGCTGTTCATGAGTCTTATGGCTTGGGGGTAGAATGGGGTGGGGGCGGGAGCAATGCAAATAGTCCGGGTAGCCATGATTAGCTGTTCATGAGTCTTATGGCTTGGGGGTAGAAGCTGTTAAGAAGCCTTTTGGACCTAGACTTGGCACTCCGGTACCGCTTGCCGTGTGGTAGCAGAGAGAACAGTCTATGACTAGGGTGGCTGGAGTCTTTGACAATTTTTAGGGGCTTCCTCTGACACCGCCTGGTATAGAGGTCCTGAATGGCAGGAAGCTTGGCCCCAGTGATGTACTGGTCCATACAACTAACACAATACACACAGGCACATAACACACGTAACACACTGGTTTGCCTTTCATGTAAAGATTAAACTATTAAAAACCTTGCAAGTCTACCGGTACCAACATAAGACCAATGTCTATTGGAAATAATTGTATGTTTCAGGTGTAATGTCTCCTTCTCCACACTCTATTCCCAAGGAAGTGATGATTTCACAGAGTAGGGGTCACGGTGGGTCAGGGGTTCGGATGAGGGGGCTGTATGTTTTGCTGTGTGTGGTACTGGCTCTACCAGGCTGCAGAGCCTTCCTCCCCAACTTCTGGTCCCGTATGTTAACCCTGTCCTTGGACTCCTTCACAAATCAGTTCATCACCGAGCAAGGTGTCCTCAACGTCACTCTGGAGACACTGAGCATGGCCAACCGACACAGGAGCAGGTCAGGCTGTGGTGTGTGTGAACATACACATGCACGCACACACACACACAAAAACACACACACAATCACATTGCAGTAATGTGTTCCATCTTTAAAGCGTTTAACTCAGCTCCAGGTAATTGAGGATGCATGGAAGGCTGTCTATAGACACAAACATGAAGATAAAATAATGGGATGATGACGAGGATGATGATGATGATGATGCTGATGATGATGATGATGCTGACTGCTGTCAATATCACAACCAGCATCATTGTGTTATTGCTACTTTTGGATAATGTTGTTTTGGCTGTATACAGTACCAATTAAATAGATTTCTGAAAACAAAACAGAATAAAAAATATAGCAGCGAGCAGCAATGAACGGGGTTCACAGGATGACAGAAAGGATACAACGTCAGTTAGATAACAAAGCAAGCCCTCTATCATATAGTAACTACCTTCCTTTATACAAAATCTGGAGTGAACCTGACATATGGTTCATGAGGAGAAGGTGATTTTGAGCATTAGCGTTACATATGCAAAGAATGAGTTGAAGAGTTTAATTTCAAAATGCTATATATCCATTTTCATAAATGTTGGTAAATGAGCTTTTATTGTTTAATAACCTCTTAAGGATTGGACACTTTTTTTCAATTTTCGTCTAAAATGACATACCCAAATCTAACTGCCTGTAGCTCAGGACCTGAAGCAAGGATATGCATATTCTTGATACCATTTGAAAGGATACACTTTGAAGTTTGTGGAAATATGAAATTAATGTAGGAGAATATAACACATTAGATCTGGTAAAAGATAATACAAACAAAAAAAACATGCATTTCTATTTAGTTATTTTTTCATCATCTTTGAAATGCAAGAGAAAGGCCACAATATAATATTGCAGTTTAGGCGCAATTTAGATTTTGGCCACTAGATGGCAGCAGTGTGTGTGCAAAGTTTCAGATTGATCCAGTGAAGCATTGCAATACTGGACTATTTTGTATCAAGTCTGCCCAAATGTGCCGAATTGGTCAATTGATACATTTTCAAGTACATAACTATAGAGAACATACAAAGATAATATACTAATACAAAATGTAAGTTTACACACTCCCAGGAATGTCATACATGATGGATCATTAG
This sequence comes from Coregonus clupeaformis, assembly GCF_020615455.1. Taxonomy (NCBI): domain Eukaryota; kingdom Metazoa; phylum Chordata; class Actinopteri; order Salmoniformes; family Salmonidae; genus Coregonus; species Coregonus clupeaformis. The sequence goes on along the minus strand of NC_059197.1, from coordinate 17,179,995 downwards.
CTTATACACTAACTTTCACACATCTAGATCGCCAGGTGGGGTGGGTGTGGAGCCAGAGACAGCAAGGGTTCAAACTGTAGAACACGGTTACTACATTTGAATATAAAAATGGATTTTATCAAACAAAACTATGTTACATTTTATCTCTGGGACCCTCAGGATGACAAATCAGAGCAAGATTACTGAATGTAAGTACATTAATTACCTTCAGAGGTGAATGTATCAAACCAGTTGCCGTGCTAAGTTTTTTGTTGTTGTGCACTCTCCTCAAACACTAGCATGGTATTTTTTCACTGTGATAGCTACTGTAAATTGGACAGTGCCGTTAGATTAACAAGAATTTAAGCTTTCTGCCCATATAAGACATGTCTATGTCCTGGAAAGTTTGCTGTTACCTACAACAGTCATGCTAATCACATTAGCGCACGTTAGCTCAACCGTCCATACAGTGCCTTGGAAAAGTATTCATCCCCGTTGACGTTTTTCCTATTTTGTTGCATTACAACCTGTCATTTAAATGGATTTTTATTTGGATTTCATGTAATGGACATACACAAAATAGTCCAAATTGTTGAAGTGAAATGAAAAAACTAACTTGTTTCAAAAAATTCAAAAAAATTAATCACGGAAAAGTGGTGCATAAATATGTATTCACCCCCTTTGCTATGAAGCCCCTAAATAAGATATGGTGCAACCAATTACCTTCAGAAGTCACCTGTGTGCAATCTAAGTGTCACATGATCTGTCACATGATCTCAGTATATATACACCTGTTCTGAAAGGCCCCAGAGTCTGCAACACCACTAAGCAAAGGGCAGTACCAAGCAAGCAGCACCATGAAGACCAAGGAGCTCTCCAAACAGGTCAGGGACAAAGTTGTGGAGAAGTACAGATCAGGGTTGGGTTATAAAAAAATATCAGAAACTTTGAACATCCCACGGAGCACCATTAAATCCATTTTTAAAAAATGGAAAGAATATGGCACCACAACAAACCTGCCAAGAGAGGGCCGTCCAACAAAACTCACAGACCAGGCAAGGAGGGCATTAATCAGAGAGGCAACAAAGAGACCAAAGATAACCCTGATGGAGCTGCAAAGCTCCACAGCAGAGATTGGAGTATCTGTCCATTGGACCACATTAAGCCGTACACTCCACAGAGCTGGGCTTTACGGAAGAGTGGCCAGAAAAAAGCCATTGCTTAAAGAGAAAAATAAGCAAACACGTTTGGTGTTCGCCAAAAGGCATGTGGGAGACTCCCCAAACATATGGAAGAAGGTACTCTGGTCAGACGAGACTAAAATTGAGCTTTTTGGCCATCAAGGAAAACGCTATGTCTGGGGGAAACCCAACACCTCTCATCACCCCGAGAACACCATCCCCACAGTGAAGCATGGTGGTGGCAGCATCATGCTGTGGGATGTTTTTCATCGGCAGACACTGGGAAACTGGTCAGAATTGAAGGAATGCTGGATGGCGCTAAATACAGGGAAATTCTTGAGGGAAACCTGTTTCAGTCTTCCAGAGATTTGAGACTGGGACGGAGGTTCACCTTCCAGCAGGACAATAACCCTAAGCATACTGCTAAAGCAATACTCAAGTGGTTTAAGGGGAAACATTTAAATGTCTTGGAATGGCCTAGTCAAAGCCCAGACCTCAATCCAATTGAGAATCTGTGGTATGTCTTAAAGATTGCTGTACACCAGCGGAATCCATCCAACTTGATTTGATTTGATTTGAAGGAGCTGGAGCAGTTTTGCCTTGTAAAATGGGCAAAAATCCCAGTGGCTAGATGTGCCAAGCTTATAGAGACCCCAAGAGACTTGCAGCTGTAAGTGCTGCAAAAGGTGGCTCTACAAAGTATTGATTTGGGGGGTGAATAGTTATGCAAGCTCAAGTTTTCTGTTCTATTGTCTTATTTCTTGTTTGTTTCACACCAAAAATGTTTTTGCATCTTCAAAGTGGTAGGCGTGTTGTGTAAATCAAATGATACCAACCCCCCAAAAATCCAAAAATGAGGGGAAAAAATCCAGGAAATCACATTGTAGGATTTTTTATGAATTTATTTGCAAATTATGGTGGAAAATAAGTTTTTGGTCAATAACAAAAGTTTCTCAATACTTTGTTATATACCCTTTGTTGGCAATGACACAGGTCAAACGTTTTCTGTAAGTCTTTACAAGGTTTTCACACACTGTTGCTGGTATTTTGGCCCATTCCTCCATGCAGATCTCCTCTAGAGCAGTGATGTTTTTGGGCTGTCGCTGGGCAACACGGACTTTCAACTCCCTCCAAAGATTTTCTATGGGGTTGAGATCTGGAGACTGGCTAGGCCACTCCAGGACCTTGAAATACTTCTTACGAAGCCACTCCTTCGTTGCCCGGGCGGTGTGTTTGGGATCATTGTCATGCTGAAAGACCCAGCCACGTTTCATCTGCTGATGGAAGGAGGTTTTCACTCAAAATCTCACGATACATGGCCCCATTCATTCTTTCCTTTACACGGATCAGTCGTCCTGGTCCCTTTGCAGAAAAACAGCCCCAAAGCATGATGTTTCCACCCCCATGCTTCACAGTAGGTATGGTGTTCTTTGGATGCAACACAGCATTCTTTGTCCTCCAAACACGACGAGTTGAGTTTTTACCAAAAAGTTATATTTTGGTTTCATCTGACCATATGACATTCTCCCAATCCTCTTCTGGATCATCCAAATGTACTCTAGCAAACTTCAGACGGGCCTGGACATGTACTGGCTTAAGCAGGGGGACACGTCTGGCACTGCAGGATTTGAGTCCCTGGCGGCGTAGTGTGTTACTGATGGTAGGCTTTGTTACTTTGGTCCCAGCTCTCTGCAGGTCATTCACTAGGTCCCCCCGTGTGGTTCTGGGATTTTTGCTCACCGTTCTTGTGATCATTTTGACCCCACGGGGTGAGATCTTGCGTGGAGCCCCAGATCGAGGGAGATTATCAGTGGTCTTGTATGTCTTCCATTTCCTAATAATTGCTCCCACAGTTGATTTCTTCAAACCAAGCTGCTTACCTATTGCAGATTCAGTCTTCCCAGCCTGGTGCAGGTCTACAATTTTGTTTCTGGTGTCCTTTGACAGCTCTTTGGTCTTGGCCATAGTGGAGTTTGGAGTGTGACTGATTGAGGTTGTGGACAGGTGTCTTTTATACGGATAACAAGTTCAAACAGGTGCCATTAATACAGGTAACGAGTGGAGGAGTGAGGAGCCTCTTAAAGAAGAAGTTACAGGTCTGTGAGAGCCAGAAATCTTACTTGTTTGTAGGTGACCAAATACTTATTTTCCACCATAATTTGCAAATAAATTCATTTAAAATCCTACAATGTGATTTTCTGGATTTTTTTTCCTCAATTTGTTTGTCATAGTTGACGTGTACCTATGATGAAAATTACAGGCCTCTTTCATCTTTTTAAGTGGGAGAACTTGCACAATTGGTGGCTGACTAAATACTTTTTTCCCCCACTGTAGTTCTACAGTTCAGACAAACTAATGAACATATCCATTCTAGTTGTTGTGTACACCCCTGCAAGGTGTTAGAGATGCACAAATGCTGTGTCCTTTTGACTTGAAATTTCCATGAATGTAGTTCCTCATTTACATTACATTTACGTCATTTAGCAGACGCTCTTATCCAGAGCGACTTACAAATTGGTGCATTCACCCTATAGCCAGTGGGATAACCACTTTACAAAATGTTTTTTGTTTTTTGTTTTTATTTTTACTTTTTTATTTTTTTTTGGGGGGGTAGAAGGATTACTTTATCCTATCCCAGGTATTCCTTAAAGAGGTGGGGTTTCAAATGTCTCCAGAAGGTGGTGAGTGACTCCGCTGTCCTGGCGTCGTGAGGGAGCTTGTTCCACCATTGGGGTGCCAGAGCAGCGAACAGTTTTGACTGGGCTGAGCGGGAACTATGCTTCCGCAGAGGAAGGGGAGCCAGCAGGCCAGTGTTCAAATCTAATCACAATGTATTTAAAGTGCATTTAACAAAGTCATAAGACACTTCACAGAAATAAAAAAAAGAGAGTAGAAAAGTATTCAATTCTCCACCCCCGAAATATGTCTATAAAGCCTCTCCATGGAGCTACTTCCTGATGTTAACCACTCCTTCAATTATATACTCAAACGTTTATTTGTTGTTTGAATTACATCTTGAGCTCATGTCACAGTAAAATAACAATTAACAGGCCAAAGATTTTTTTAAAAAAATGTAACAACAACATCAACCACAACATCAAAAGCAGCAAGTCTAACATTTGTAAATGACTTTAGGGTTGTATAGAGCACAAATGCATACAGATGACTTTTCTCATTCATCGTTGGTGATCTTTCTTCCTCTGGATTTTGAGCTGAATGAACATGAAAGGGAAATATCTTTCAAATGTGTCTGAGGGGGTATTCAGCTCTTGTTTACTCTGACCAGACATAACACCTAGTGTAGCAAGAGTTAAGATTGACTCTGACCAACTGCTCTCCTCCATACTAAATACTTGACTAGGACAGCAAGTATTAAGACAACAGATACAATGATGCCTATGGCTATCAGCACATTGGCCAGGTTCTTCTTTGGATCTGGAAAAAAATATCATACATATGAACATATTACATGCTCTAGTATATCTCCAGCCAATTCAATTGTAAATTATATTGGGAAATGTACCGGTGCCTTACCCCAGTTTACTGTGATGTTCCCCGCTACACTGCTGTGGAGCACCAGGCAGCTGTAGTGTTGGGTGTACTGGGCTCCCTGTGGGAGAGTCAGGCTTTTCCTCAGCTGGTACGAACCGTCTCCGTTGGGCAGCACCTCCCCACTGCTCACCCCGTCCACCAGGGGAAGTCCCTCTGTCCCCAGCCATTCCACCTGCACCGCCCGAGGGTAGAACCCTGTCACATGACACGTGACCTCCACCTCGGAGTTGCCATGAGGCAGTCTCTCAAACAGACTCACCCCAGGGACTTAAGAGAGGAAAATTTTTGATGAACACATTTGGTCTGCGTTTCCACTGCAAGGGACATCTCGACATTACAAACATGTGCTGTTTGTTTACTAGACTAGAGGAATTCTGTCTGCAAAATATCACATCTCGAATAACATACAATACCAGTGAAAAGTTTGGACACATCTACTCATTCCAGGGTTTTTCTTTATTTTTTTTACCATTTTCTACATTGTAGAATAATAGTGAAGACATCAAAACTATGAAATAATTTGTGGAATTTCTTTCCTTCTTAATGCGTTTGAGCCAATCTGTTGTGTTATGACAAGGTAGGGGTGGTATACAGAAGATAGCCATATTTGGTAAAAGACCAAGTCCATTATGGCAAGAACAGCTCAAATAAGCAAAGAGAAACGACAGTCCATCCTTACTTTAATACATGAATGTCAGTCAATACGGAACATTTCAAGAACTTTTAAAGTTTCTTAAAGTGCAGTCGCAAAAACCATCAAGCGCTATGATGAAACTGGCTCTCATGAGGACCGCCACAGGATAGGAAGACCCAGAGTCACCTCTGCTGCAGAGGATAAGTTTATTAGAGTTACCAGCCTCAGAAATTGCAGCCCAAATAAATGCTTCACAGAGTTCAAGTAACAGACACATCTCAACATCAACTGTTCAAAGGTGACTGCGTGAATCAGGCCTTCATGGTCGAATTGCTGCAAAGAAACTACTAAAGGACACCAATAATAAGAAGAGACTTGCTCCGCATGTGTGGTTCCCACAGTGAAGCATGGAGGAGGAGGTGTGATGGTGCTTTGCTGGTGACACTGTCTGTGATTTATTTAGAATTCAAGGCACACTTAACCAGCATGGCTACCACAGCATTCTGCAGCGATAAGCCATCCCATCTGGTTTGCGCTTAGTCGGACTATCATTTGTTTTTCAACAGGACAATGACACAACACACCTACAGGCTGTGGAAGGGCTATATGACCAAGAAGGAGAGTGATTGAGTACTGCATCAGATTACCTGGCCTCCACAATCCCCCGTCCTCAACCAAATTGAGATGGTTTGGGATGAGTTAGACCACAGAGTGAAGGAAAAGCAGCCAACAAGTGCTCAGCATATGTGGGAACTCCTTCAAGACTGTTGGAAAAGCATTCCAGGTAAAGCTGGTTGAGAGAATGCCAAGAGTGTGCAAAGCTGTCATCAAGGCAAAGGGTGGCTACTTTGAAGAATCTCAAATATAAAATATATTTTGATTTGTTTAACACTTTTTTGGTTACTACATGATTCCATATGTGTTATTTCATAGATATTTTCATACAATGTAGAAAATAGTAAAAATAAAGAAAAACCCTTGAATGAGTAGGTGTGTCCAAACTTTTGACTGGTACTGTATATAGCTAGCGTTCTGGGTCAATGATTTGGTTTAAATCGAAAGGAGAACATACAGTTGGAGTCGGAAGTTTACATACACCTTAGCCAAATACATTTAAACTCTGTTTTTCACAATTCCTAACATTTTTACTAATCCTAGTAAAAATTCCCTGTCTTAGGTCAGTTAGGATCACCACTTTATTTTAAGAATGTGAAATGTCAGAATAATAGTAGAGAGAATTATTTATTTCAGCTTTTCTTTCTTTCATCACATTCCCAGTGGGTAAGAAGTTTACAGACACTCAATTAGTATTTGGTAGCATTGCCTTTAAATTGTTTAACTTGGGTCAAACGTTTCGGGTAGCCTTCCACAAGCTTCCCACAATAAATTCGGTGAATTTTGGCCCATTCCTCCTGACAGAGCTGGTGTAACTGAGTTAGGTTTGTAGGCCTCCTTGCTCGCACACGCTTTTTCAGTTCTGCCCACACATATTCTATAGGATTGAGGTCAGGGCTTTGTGATGGCCACTCCAATACCTTGACTTTGTTGTCCTTAAGCCATTTTGCCACAACTTTGGAAGTATGCTTGGGGTCATTGTCCAATTGGAAGACCCATTTGCGACCAAGCTTTAACTTCCTGACTGATGTCTTGAGATGTTGCTTCAATATATCCACATCATTTTCCTTCCTCATGATGCCATCTATTTTGTGAAGTGCACCAGTCCCTCCTGCAGCAAAAGTACCCACACAGCATGATTCTGCCACCCCCGAGCGTCACGGTTGGGATGGTGTTCTTCAGCTTGCAAGCGTCCCCCTTTTTCCTCTGTGGTGTCCAAGTCAACGTTGCTAATTATGCTGTGATGATAAGAAGTCTGCTTACACTGTTCTTTGATTATAAAGATTTATTGTATCAAAGTTCACAGTATTAATTTACAGATATCTGCAGTTATATCTGGAGAGAAACGGCCAATCTGTTGATCCAATATGTTGTCTCTCTCCCTCCCTTTGTTCAGAACCTGGTATTTATATCCTATGTAACATAATATGGCGTGATTTTAATAAACCAATCCCCGGCTTTCACATATCTCCAAATGTCCTCTATTCCAATAAACCTATGTAGCAATGCTTTTCCAAATGCTTCAGCAAAGCAGAGTAAAGTTAATCTATTACACCATTTGCAAACATCAGCAAAATCAATAGACCTTCAGACACTACACCTCCAAACATAACGATGGTCATTATGGCCAAACAGTTCTATTTTTGTTTCATCAGACCAGAGGACATTTCTCCAAAAATTACGATCTTTGTCCCCATGTGCAGTTGCAAACCGTAGTCTGGCTTTTTTATGGAGGTTTTGGAGAAGTGGCTTCTTCCTTGCTGAGCGGCCTTTCAGGTTATTTCGATATAGGACTCGTTTCCTCCAGCATCTTCCCAAGGTCCTTTGCTGTTGTTCTGGGATTGATTTGCACTTTTCGCACCAAAGTACGTTCATCTCTAGGAGACAGAACGCGTCTCCTTCCTGAGTGGTATGACAGCTGCGTGGTCCCATGGTGTTTATACTTGCATACTATTGTTTGTACAGATTAACGTGGTACCTTCAGGCGTTTGGAAATTGCTCCCAAGGATAAACCAGACTTGTGGAGGTCTACAATTTTTCTGAGGTCTTGGCTGATTTCTTTTGATTTTCCCATGATGTCAAGCAAAGAGGCACTGAGTTTGAAGGTAGGCCTTGAAATACATCCACAGGTACACCTCCAATTGACTCAAATGATGTCAATTAGCCTATCAGAAGCTTCTAAAGCCATGACATCATTTTCTGGAATTTTCCAAGCTGTTTAAAGGCACAGTCAACTTAGTGTATGTAAACTTCTGACCCACTGGAATTGTGATACAGTGAATTATAAGTGAAATAATCTGTCTGTAAACAATTGTTGGAAAAATTACTTGTGTCATGCACAAAGTAGATGTCCTAACCGACTTGCCAAAACTATAGTTTGTTAACAAGACATTTGTGGAGTGGTTGAAAAACGAGTTTATTGACTCCAACCCAGTGGCGGCTCCTGAAAAAATTCTCAGGAGGGGCAATTTTTCTGATGATTTAGGTGACCTACACACATTTAAAAAAAGATATGTCCAGCAACAACATGAAGACAGGGGCAGCATATAAGTCAATACCAGAAGCATTTATTGACTGATCTCAAAAGTGTTGGCTTACCAGGGTTGGTGGAGCCCTCAGTTTCATCTTTGCCTCGCAAAGCTAACTCAAACACTCCGCAAAACTTCACACACTGGATTAGCCGGCTGAGGATGTGGCGGTTCTTGCTAATGTCGTAGTAAATATATTTGTTATAGTGAATATGGAATATGATATGTTGAGTAAAATGTTGTGCTAAGATCTATTTAGGTCAGGAGCTGGTTATAAGTTCTGTTCCTATCCAATAACAATGGACAAAAGGGTCCTATCTTGTCAGCCTTGTCAGCAGGTGGCCAAGGACAACACCCACGCCATAGGCCTCTCAGTTCTTCCAACTCACGAGTTCTTGCTCTGAGGACACACACACACACAAACACACACACACACACACATCATCACTGTTAAACACACACACACACACATCATCACTGTTAAACACACACACACACACACACACACAAAAATCCCCTCTCTTAGGCTGAACATTTGAAGACAGAGAACCCGACTCAGAGCCAATGCAACAGTGACAGTAGCCTGGAGGGGACCTCGCCCAACTCATCAGGACCAATCAGAAGATCAGAACTACTAGATTGAACCTACTTCATTTATTGCATAAAATGTCTGCACACAATGTTTCGGGGCTCTCTTCAGATAATAATAATAATAATAATAATATGCCATTTAGCAGACGCTTTTATCCAAAGCGACTTACAGTCATGCGTGCATACATTTTTGTGTATGGGTGGTCCCGGGGATCGAACCCACTACCTTGGCGTTACAAGCACCATGCTCTACCAGCTGAGCTACAGAAAGTGGATACTCATGGATGCGCATTGCAATTGTAAAATGTCAACACAATTGGAGACACCACGTCATTTTTGGAGACATGTTATTGACAGTAAACTATTGTAGATGCGACTGCTAACTAAATAAAACATTTTAGCTGGCTAGCTAATCATCTTAGCTAAATGTGGGGCAAACAATTCAGTTATTTACCGTTAATTTGAGGGATTGGGGTGAAAGAAATCGAGTTACATAGTGATACTTTACGATATACTGTATTGACAATATCGCAATATTTTAGCGCTAGTTGGCTGTACCTGCACCAAAACACCATTATTGTTCCTTCATAGCTTGTTCTCAATCTTTTCAATTTGTTTTCAGCACTTTTATTTCCATGACTGATCAAAACTCGTTCTCATGGCTTTCTGATCCCTCTGCAACAGACATATGGTGCGCAATAAAATCACAGTATCGAATCGCAATACGTATAGAATCATGAGACTCGCAATGCTGATGCATATATCTTATCGTGAGGTTCCTGGCAATTCCCAGCCCAAGTTCATTTGCCACAACAAATCTCTTCGCTAGCAAACGCGATGTCTTCTCCAAAACGGCAATGTGTCTCCAGCAATGTTTACTTTTTTGACGTTCTATGGCATCTCCACTTTCCAAGCATATATGACCACATGTAATATTTTGGTAAGTGATGCAAATAGTGAACTATGTAGGGCCAGGATGTAAAATATATGTAGCTGCAGCAATTTCTCTTATCTGATATGGTAAGTAATGGGGCTTAATTTATAGCTCCTTAAGAGTTTGACGAACGGGTCCGTGAACGCGATTCCAGATATATTTACCTCTGAATAAACTGCCTTTATTACACCATATCCACCCTGTCCAAAGTCTCTACTTGGTCTCAGTTGGTTCTCCAGTAAACTTGTGATTATCAACACTAACCTCATCGTTGTGGCGGCGGACAGCTAGCCTGTATCCCTCGTCATCCAGTTGAGTGAGTGGCAATGTCTTTTTTCGTTCGTACCAATTTTTGGAAAATCCTCGGGTGTAGGACTTTCCGCCTTTAGTAGAAACCTGTTGAATTATTAAATTTGGTCTGGGAGGTCCTAATTGTTTTTGTTGCCAATTTATCTTCATTTGTTCGGCCGACAAAAAGGAACTTCTTTCAAACAATCCACTATTTTCTCAGTTACGTTCATGGTTACGTAACGTATGACGAAAGCGCGTAAGTGCAAGCCCACAGACACCCATTGAGATTGTATTGAAGGCTCTGAAATTTGAAAAAATAGATTTTACATGGGAGTCTATGACAGACTTCTGGGCGATTTTCAACCTGACTGAAATCGCCCCAAAAGGGGGGGGAGCCATTTGAAGCACGACTTTAGCCTGATTCGACATTTAGTGGCAGTGTGGCACTGTGGCAGATCAGACGTATAGATTACAACACTGATAACTACTGTTGCCGTGATATAATTGATTAGAAAAAAAATCCCTTCCTTTTCCCGTTTGGCAGTGCGTCGCCCATATCGCCCTATTGAACAGGCCGCCCCTGCTCCAACCTAAGTGTATGTAAACTTACGACTTCAACTGTATATACTGATAGCGCAACACACACCTCGTTGAGGTTTACAAAATGTACCAGTTAATTGGTCCCAATAATAAAGTGTCTAGTGTGTCCTTACCTTTGGATTCTCGAACTGTAACACTGAACTGTAGCAGTTTCTTCAGCCAACGGATGCATACAGATTCGTAATGAATGACCAGCCTAACAAGATCTTCCAAATCTGTTTCCCTTTTTCTTTTGTAAAATACAGCATGGGAAACTGCAGCTGTCCATTTTCTGGTCGATACATCGAAGCTGACAAAGTCCTTGCCGTCATATGCATGGCTCATAAACGCCTCTGTGGTTCCGTCTGACTTCCATCCACAGCGTCCATGAGCTTGGTAAAAGTGATCTGTATGACACATAAAATGACCATAACATATCAGCACCATTTACTTCAAATATAGGCTACTGGTTAAAAGTATCAGCTCACAAAGGTAGGCTAATGGCTGCAACTAAGAAGGTATGTTTTTGGTTATTTAACCTCTGTATAGCCATGCAATTGTCCTTTAGGCCTTCAGCTCTCTGTTGCACTGTCTTGGCACACATATTTTGTCTTACCATGTGAATGATTGTAATGTTCACTTGTTACTCTCACAGCCGTATCCATTACATATCGATTAAATTTCAGATTTCGATTAAGCTCCTGCCAGAATTCAATTCCCTCAGGGTGGTTTAACCATTCTGGCATCACGGCCTCTTGTTCAGCACTGCTGTTGTAGTAATAGACAATGACATCATCTATCATTACCAACTGGATGTTTTTCGGATACAAGGACCCTTGGGTTGTGATGCAGTGGCGATGAAGAGACTGAGGGGCTGGAAGACAACACTTCAAGTTATCGTTTCTGTAGCCTATTTCAATAGACAACGTTAAGACAACATTTTGTAGTGGTTGTGTTTGCTGGGTTTAGCCTGTTGAAGCCTTTTTTTTTTTTTAAGTATACAAAGTAAAACTGCATTCAGTTTGTTACACTATGATACAACTTGGTGAGACAAGAATGCCAAAAACACAACTCAAATAATGAACTCACCTACGATGGAGAACACCATGAATGAAATTAAAATTGTGGTTATCATATTTGCAATAACATGTTCTCGTTGGTGTATTCATAAACACACAATGTGAGCTGAAGTGAAAGTGAAAGAACTTGTGTTGACAAGTTGGGAGGGGAGGGGAGCAGAGTGTCGAACAGGGCTGGAGCATAGAGTTAGTTAGTGGACTCATCTTTGTATCTGTCCCATTATGGCGTCTGTGAGTGCACAGACAGCCTCATTGAGGTCATCTCCTTTTTGAAGTAGTACATTTTCTTCTTCTTTCGAGTTTGAAAAAAGGATAAAGCTAATATTGATGATTTACTGCCACCTGCAGTGATGGAGTCCTGAACCAAATCTTGTGTGTCATTCGTTTATTGTGGCCACTAGATGGCGGTGATATAGCAGAAGCGTCCATGCAGCATCTGCCCCGAGAGGTAGGGGGAGATGAACACACACAGCTAAATTAATACAGCTGCAAGCAGCAATGCTGGGGTTCAGCTGTTGGCCCACAGTGCCCCAATCAGGACAAATTGGACACATCGCCCCCTGGAATGAGATACTTCTCAAATACATTTTTATTTTATTTTTTATTCGTCACATGCTTTGTAAACAACAGGTGTAGACTTACAGTGAAATGCTTACTTACTGTACTGGCCACGCACGCCTCCAACTCAATCATCAAGTTTGCAGATGACAACAGTGGTAGGCCTGACTACCAACAATGGTGAGACAACCTATAGGGAGGAGGTGGCCCTGGAGGAGTGGTGCCAGGAAAATAACCTCTCCTTCAACGTCAACAAAACGAAGGAGCTGATTGTGGACTTCAGGAAACAGCAGAGGGAGCACGCCCCTATCCACATCGACGGGACCGCAGTGGAGAAGGTGAAAAGCTTCAAGTTCCTCGGCGTACACATTACTGACAATCTGAAATGGTCCACCCACACAGACAGTGTGGTGAAGAATACGCAACAGAGCCTCTTCAACCTCAGGAGGTGGAAGAAATTCGGCTTCGCCCCTAAGACCCTCACAAACTTTTACAGATGCACAATTGAGAGCATCCTGTTGGGCTGTATCACCGCCTGTTACGGCAACTGCATCGCCCACAACCGCAGGGCTCTCCAGAGGGTGGTGAAGTCTGCCCAACGCATCACCGGTGGGCACACTGCCTGCCTTCCAGGACACCTACAACACCCGTTGTCACAGGAAGGCCATCATACTGTTAAATAGCCATCACTAGCCGGCTACCACCCGGTTACTCAACCCTGCACCTTAGAGGCTGCTGCCCTATATACATAGACATGGAATCACTGGTCACTTTAATAATGGAACACTAGCCACTTTAATAATGTTTACATACTGCTTTACTCATTTCATATGTATATACTATATTATATTCTACTGTATTTTAGTCAATGTCACTCCGACATTGCTCGTCCTAATATTTATATATTTCTGAGTTCCATTCTTTTACATTTAGATTTGTGTGTATTGTTGTGAATTGTTAGATACTACTGCACTGTTGGAGCTAGGAACACAAGCATTTCGCTACACCACCAACAACATCTGCTAAATATGTGTATGTGACCAATAACATTTGATTTGATTTGATGTGGTACCAGTAAAAGACACCAAACTCAAGCAACCACTGGAAATGGAACCACTGGAAACCACTCAACCTACCACTGGAAATGCCTTTCACAAGACACACAGGACATAGATGATTGTGGCCCAGTGCAGGTTAAACACTTCTCGTGCACAAACATAAACATTTCATTTTGTGGAATAACTTAACAAAATACATCATGGGCCACGAAGTACAGTTTTATTCAATTTCTCATATGAAAACCACTGTAGCTGGAAACTATACACTGGAAATCAGATAATAATGAACAAGTTGTAGGCCTACATGTGATTTATTTTTATTGACAATGTGCCATACAAATTCTTATCCACATCATATTTGCTTGAAATATTGTTGCTTGTTTTTTTATGTTCTGTCTATAAAGCTATGAATGTTGATGTACATATTGTTGTTCTGATCAATGCTTCATATGATAAAAGTATTAATTACCATACTGAGAATTCCCAAGCCAGCTCCCAAACCTAACATCTAAAATAGAACACCTAAAAATAAAACCTGACATCCTTGTTGGTTTAAATTTAGACTAAACCAATATTTCAACACAGCATAGTTCAGTACGTCAGTTTTCCACAGTACTCATCCTATCTGAAAGTGTATGACATGTTTCTGACAAGTCTCTGCTTTAAATCTCCCTGTCTTGTCATAGGCTGAGGATAGAAGCTACGTCAACCAAGACACTATTTATAGCAACGGAGCAACTTTCTCTCAGTTGGAGCAAAAACAGTGACGTGTGCCTGCAGTTCCTGGTAAGTGGTGGACTGGGTCATGCCGTGGTCAGACTTGGAAGTCACAGTGGAGGTCTCTCTGACTGCTCCTCCTCTCTTCTACAACAGACCAACAACGTCAGAAACAATAGACAGCCAATCACTGTTAAGATACTGGCCCTCCAGTAGCTGGACCGGGTCTTGGGAACTGTGGACATAGATATAAAGAGAAAACAGGTCATTTCAAAGTGTTGGTCATTTCAAAGTGACGTCCTAAATAATCATTTTACCCTGAGGTGAGCGTAGGTTACACTTTTATATAGGATATTCCTCGTAGGTAACAGTCCATTCCTTACTCAACAAACAAATGGAAAGATAACACAAAGGCATGTTCCCCAGTACCGGTGCCTTACCCCAGTTTACTGTGATGTTCCCCGCTACACTGCTGTGGAGCACCAGGCAGCTGTAGTGTTGGGTGTACTGGGCTCCCTGTGGGAGAGTCAGGCTTTTCCTCAGCTGGTACGAACCATCTCCGTTGGGCAGCACCTCCCCACTGCTCACCCCGTCCACCAGGGGAAGCCCCTCTGCCCCCAGCCATTCCACCTGCACCGCCCGAGGGTAGAACCCTGTCACATGACACGTGACCTCCACCTTGGAGGGTATCCGTAGGCCTCTGCTCTCAATAACACCCACCTCAGGGACTGAGAGAAGACCAGGTGTGATCAAGCCACCTCAACGTTCATTGTGTTGTCAACACTGTCTCTACCACTGACACATTGACCGCTGACATAATTAGCATTTGAAGAATACTATACTGTCTGACTGTATGTCTGTCTACCTTTTTTGTCGTGGATCCAAGGTGCGTACTTCAAAATGGTCTTTAGCCTTTCGATGCACTCATAGTTGTAGTAGTAGTAAAGGTTCTCCAGATCAAATGCTCTGTTGGCTCTGCACTTCACCAAGTGGACAGCTTGAGGGACTGCAGCCGCCCAGGTCCTGGCTGGGATGTCAAAGGTCACAAAGTCCTTCCCGTTGTAGCCATGGCTGACAGAGGTGTGCATTGTACCATCAGGGTTCAGTTGGCAGTAGCCGTGAGTTTGGTAAAGCCGAGCCTGAGGAGGGGAAGCTTCAGGAAATAGAATAAGTATCATCTTTGTGGAGTTCAGGAGTGTATGCTAAGGTGTAAATCAAATCAAATCAAATCAAATCAAATTTTATTGGTCACATGCGCCGAATACAACAGGTGCAGACATTACAGTGAAATGCTTACTTGTAAGTACGGTTTATTAGGTTTCTATGAAATTGAAAGAATAGAGATTTAAAAAATTGTGATTTTGTAAATAAATAGATTATAATCATTCTAATATAATGGATATACAAATGCATTGAGTTGACAGCACTCACCTGTAAGGTTATCATGCTGCCCAATCGTATTCAAGGTGGTAACCAAAAACCTGCGAATCATTCTGGAGACGAAGTTCATTCCCCTCCAATGAGAGGGACCCTCGTTGCTGCTGAGCCAATCAGGTATTGGGGCATCAGCGTCCATGTGCATGGTGTTACTGTCATACTGGAGGATGGTTCTGTCATCTACACTCCACGACCCCATGAACTCTGGCAGACCTGCTACACCCTCTGACCCTATGTGATGTAGGTGGAGGACCTGAGCATCTGCAAAACAACACAACATGCAGAGATAATATTTAATTTCAAATATTTATGCAAAGATATGGTTAATATGATTAATATACAGTAAATAGGTAAAGAATATCTGTCATGTAAATGTCCTTAAGTACACTCACCTGCATATAGTATGGTATGGCTGCAAAGCAGAGCCCAAATCAAGATACACTTCATCTCAAGATGGATGTGTAAACCTTGAGTGTGAAGAGATTAGGTTCTATTCACACTTTTGTTTCTGTGGGTTTGTTGTCACAGCCTGATTACCTTGCTGTACAACACACGGATTGGTCTCTTGCAAAGATTGCATCACAGACACAGAGTGGCATGTCAGTTTACCTAATACACGTACAGCAGACAGGTTTAACAAGTTAGGAATGTCACCTTCATTTCTGTCAGGAATCATGCTCGCACTGTTAAACATAACCAATAGCAAAAAACAAAGCCCTTTTGTTTTCAATGACATTTAACTTTATCAGTGCAAGGAGATGGAATTCAATTCCTCCCTATTTGTACATTTGATTGTTTTGAAGCCTAAGTAGATTATGTAGGTTAATAATAACTCATCATGCTAACTTATTACATTTACATTTTCGTCATTTAGCAAACGCTCTTATCCAGAGCGACTTACAAATTGGTGCATTCACCTTATGATAGCCAGTGGGACAACCACTTTACAATATTATTATTATTATTTATTTTTTATTTTATTTTTTCTTTGGGGTGGGGAAAGGAGGGGGTAGAAGGATTACTTTATCCTATCCCAGGTATTCCTTAAAGAGGTGGGGTTTCAAGTGTCTCCGGAAGGTGGTGAGTGACTCCGCTGTCCTGGCGTCGTGAGGGAGCTTGTTCCACCATTGGGGTGCCAGAGCAGTGAACAGTTTTGACTGGGCTGAGCGGGAACTGTGCTTCCGCAGAGGTAGGGGGACCAGCAGGCCAGAGGTGGATGAACGCAATGCCCTCGTTTGGGTGTAGGGACTGATCAGAGCCTGAAGGTACGGAGGTGCCGTTCCCCTCACAGCTCCGTAGGCAAGCACCATGGTCTTGTAGCAGATGCTGGCTTCAACTGGAAGCCAGTGGAGTGTGCGGAGGAGCGGGGTGACGTGAGAGAACTTGGGAAGGTTGAACACCAGACGGGCTGCGGCGTTCTGGATGAGTTGTAGGGGTTTAATGGCACAGGCAGGGAGCCCAGCCAACAGCGAGTTGCAGTAATTCAGACGGGAGATGACAAGTGCCTGGATTAGGACCTGTGCCGCTTCCTGTGTAAGGCAGGGTCGTACTCTGCGAATGTTGTAGAGCATGAACCTACAGAATCGGGTCACCGCCTTGATGTTAGCGGAGAACGACAGGGTGTTGTCCAGGGTCACGCCAAGGCTCTTTGCACTCTGGGAGGAGGAGTTGTCAACCGTGATGGCGAGATCATGGAACGGGCAGTCCTTCCCCAGGAGGAAGAGTAGCTCCATCTTGCCGAGGTTCAGCTTGAGGTGGTGATCCGTCATCCAAACTGATATGTCTGCCAGACATGCAGAGATGCGATTCGCCACCTGGTTATCAGAAGGGGGAAAGGAGAAGATTAATTGTGTGTCGTCTGTGTAGCAATGATAGGAGAGGCCATGTGAGGATATGACAGAGCCAAGTGACTTGGTCTATAGCGAGAATAGGAGAGGGCCTAGAACTGAGCCCTGGGGGACACCAGTGGTGAGAGCACGTGGTGCGGAGACAGGTTCTCGCCACGCCACCTGGTAGGAGCGACCTGTCAGGTAGGACGCAATCCAAGAGTGAGCCGCGCCGGAGATGCGCAACTTGGAGAGGGTGGAGAGGAGGATCTGATGGTTCACAGTATCAAAGGCAGCAGATAGATCTAGAAGGACGAGAGCAGAGGAGAGAGAGTTAGCTTTAGCAGTGCGGAGAGCCTCCGTGACACAGAGAAGAGCAGTCTCAGTTGAATGACCAGTCTTGAAACCTGACTGGTTTGGATCAAGAAGGTCATTCTGAGAGAGATAGCAAGAGAGTTGGCTAAAGACGGCACGCTCAAGAGTTTTGGAGAGAAAAGAAAGAAGGGATACTGGTCTGTAGTTGTTGACATCGGAGGGATCGAGTGTAGGTTTTTTGAGAAGGGGTGCAACTCTCGCTCTCTTGAAGACGGAAGGGACATAGCCAGCGGTCAAGGATGAGTTGATGAGCGAGGTGAGGTAAGGGAGAAGGTCTCCGGAAATGGTCTGGAGAAGAGAGGAGGGGATAGGGTCAAGAGGGCAGGTTGTTGGGCGGCCGGCCGTCACAAGTCGCAAGATTTCATCTGGAGAGAGAGGGGAGAAAGAAGTCAAAGCATAGGGTAGGGCAGTGTGAGCAGGACCAGCGGTGTCATTTGACTTAACAAACGAGAATCGGATGTCGTCAACCTTCTTTTAAAAATGGTTGACGAAGTCATCCACAGAGAGGGAGGGGGGAGGGGGAGGAGGATTCAGCAGGGAGGAGAAGGTGGCAAAGAGCTTCCTAGGGTTAGAGGCAGATGCTTGGAATTTAGAGTGGTAGAAAGTGGCTTCAGCAGCAGAAACAGAGGAAGAAAATGTAGAGAGGAGGGAGTGAAAAGATACCAGGTCCGCAGGGAGTCTAGTTTTCCTCCATTTCCGCTCGGCTGCCCGGAGCCCTGTTCTGTGAGCTCGCAATGTGTCGTCAAGCCACGGAGCAGGAGGGGAGGACCGAGCCGGCCGGGAGGATAGGGGACATAGAGAGTCAAAGGATGCAGAAATGGAGGAGAGGAGGGTTGAGGAGGCAGAATCAGGAGATTGGAGGGAGAAGGATTGAGCAGAGGGAAGAGATGATAGGATGGAAGAGGAGAGAGTAGCGGGAGAGAAAAGTAGGGGCAGAGTGAGGGGTGAACCATCCTCAGGAAAGGAACTTATCAAGGTGTCAAGCTCATTGATGAACTCTCCAAGGGAACCTGGAGGGCGATAAATGATAAGGATGTTAAGCTTGAATGGGCTAGTGACTGTGACAGCATGGAATTCAAATGAGGAGATAGACAGATGGGTCAGGGGAGAAAGAGAGAATGTCCACTTGGGAGAGATGAGGATTCCTGTGCCACCACCCCGCTGACCAGATGCTCTCGGGGTATGCGAGAACACATGGTCAGACGAGGAGAGAGCAGTAGGAGTAGCAGTGTTTTCTGTGGTAATCCATGATTCCGTCAGTGCCAAGAAGTCGAGGGACTGGAGGGTAGCATAGGCTGAGATGAACTCTGCCTTGTTGGCCGCAGAACGGCAGTTCCAGAGGCTGCCGGAGACCTGGAACTCCACGTGGGTCGTGTGTGCAGGGACCACCAGGTTAGAGTGGCAGCAGCCACGTGGTGTGAGGCGTTTGTATAGCCTGTGCTGAGAGGAGAGAACAGGGATAGACAGACACATAGTTGACAGGCTACAGAAAATGGCTACAATAATGCACTCTAGAGCCCATGTCTTTGAGTAAGGTCCTTTCAGGCCTTAGTAACTTATTGAAGGATTGCAGTTGTCCAAACTCAACGGTAGCAGTTGGAATGTGTCTGTCTGAGTCAATGAGTACATCTCAGACTCCTGCTGCTTCAGTCACACTGGCTGAACTTGGGATAGACACCAGCGTTCAGAACACAATGGACGGACAGACATATGGGAGAGATGGGACAAACGGAAAAGCCTGGAGGGCGGAGAAAGAAAGGATGATGACCTGGGTCAGAAGGAGGGATCAGCGAAGGTGAAGATGGAGGAGAGAGGTCACTGGGGCAGCAAGACAGAGTTTCTCCTGGCCGTAGCAGGGAACGTGGTGGGTCTAGGTAACGTGTGGAGGTTCCCCTACCTCTGCTACAAAAATGGTGGAGGTGTGTCCATGAAGGAGAGGGTGCCAAGGTTATTCAAATGATGATCAGCTGAACAAATGAGCAACTTAGACCATTTAAACCCCTGTTTTTAAACCTCTGTTTGTACAGAGCCAATGTGTGTGTTTCATTTAACAGACCAAGTACAGAGGTCACAAGACAAAGACAAGGTATGGGAGTATGGCATTTCTCCTCTTGTTTCTATAAGGTACTGTAATAGCTATCATTTTGTTCTCGAGTATTGATTTGGTGGTGTGTATTTCTCAGGGGCGTTCCTGGTGCCGTACCTGGTGTTTGTGGTGCCATGCGGGGTGCCCTTGTTCCTGCTGGAGATGGCCATGGGACAGTACACTCAGGAGGGGGGCATCACCTGCTGGAAGAGGCTGTGCCCACTGGCCGAGGGTGGGCACCATGGCAACACAATGACACCATGATATGAAGAGTGTTTGATCCAATATTATAAAGATTGTAAATTGTATGAGAGAGCGAGGAAAGCCATGTGTTCGTAGTATCACGAGTGAATACTAGAAGGTCAGTGTGCCAAGATAGATTGGGGGGCCACTGGTGCTAATCTTAGGAATGGTGCGTGATGAAATGTCATGACTAGTGTGCCACACGAAACCAAGGAAAGGAATGATATGGGCGTAGTTGAGTGACAAATCAATTATGGTTAGCAACTGGACAAGACAAAAGTAGACTGGAAGAGCACTATTTAGGCTGAGAGAGAGTCACATGATAAGAGGCAAAGCACGTTAATCTTATTATGTGATCCAGTACTGAATAAATGTAGAGTCAAACTTCCATCTGAGTGTCTGCTGCTTTCTCTTACATCCTGCACTTATTCATACCAGAAACTCATCATAACACACCACCACCCACTGAGGAGTCACATAGAAACAGGGCTGTAGACAGGACAGGCAGAAGGACATATGAATACATGACGCTCAAACAATTTAAATTCATCTGAATTGGAATGACGAACAGTGCAATAAGGGTGGATTTCCAATTAATCCTAAGTAATGTAATCCAAATTGAATCCAATGTCTGAATTAAAAAAAAAAAATTGACCCAAACTCCTGACTACAACTGAAAGGAAATCCCTCCCACAATAGGACATGTACTACTCTTTGTCACTGAGACATCCATGGCCTAGCTGTCTTCAGTAGAGCAGCTGTCAGCAAAGTCAATGCTTTTTGAAGAGATGGAAGATGGGTAGGACTCTCACCCTGGGATGGTGTTGGAAGGTGTCTTCTGTTTGTCTGAGCCTTGTTCCCCAACCTTTGGCAGAAAGAAAGTGTGGTAATTCACTCTTGATAAAGTTAGGGTTAGTTTAACAGCTGTCCATTTGGGACCATGCGAAAATTATCTGGTTGTACAGTCTGTCAATGTGTCCCCCCTCTCAGGTATCGGCTATGCAGGGCAGTTGATCCTCCTGTACAGCTGTATGTGTTACATCATCATCCTGGCCTGGGCTCTGTTCTACCCGGTCTCCTCCTTCAGCGCTCAGCTCCCCTGGACCAGCTGCACCAACCCCAGGAACACTGGTACGTACCCTGGGCCGGCAGCACCAACCCCTGGAACACTGGTACGTACCCTGGGCCGGCAGCACCAACCCCTGGAACACTGGTAGGTACCCTGGGCCGGCAGCACCAACCCCTGGAACACTGGTAGGTACCCTGGGCCGGCAGCACCAACCCCTGGAACACTGGTAGGTACCCTGGGCCACGTTATAGGTACTATAAATACAAAAGTATGTGGACACCCCTTCAAATTAGTGGATTTGGCTATTTCATCCACACCCATTGCTGACAGGTGTATAAAATCGAGCACACAGCCATGCAATCTCCATAAACAAGCATTGGCAGTAGAATGGCCTTACTGAAGAGCTCAGTGACTTTCAACGTGGCACCATGATAGGATGCCACCTTTCCAACAAGTCAGTTGGTCAAATTTCTGCCCTGCTAGAGCTGCCCCGGTCAACTGTAAGTGCTGTTATTGTGAAGTGGAAACGTCTAGGAGCAACAACAGCTCAGCCGCGAAGTGGTAAGCCACACAAGCTCACAGAGTGGGACCGCCGAGTGCTGAAGCGCGTAGCGTGTAAACATTGTCTGTCGTTGGTTGCAACACCCACTACTGAGTTCCAAACTGCCTCTGGAAGCAACGTCAGCACAATAACTGTTTGTGGGGAGCTTCATGAAATGGTTTCCATGGCCAAGCAGCCGCACACAAGCCTAAGATCACCATGCGCAATGCCAATCGTCGTCTGGAGTGGTGTAAAGCTCGCCACCATTGGACTCTGGAGCAGTGGAAACGCATTATCTGGAGTGATGAATCACGCTTCACCATCTGGCAGTCCGACGGACTAATCTGGGTTTGGCGGATGCCAGGAGAACGCTACCTGGCCGAATGCATAGTGCCAACTGTAAAGTTTGGTGGAATAGGAATAATGGTCTGGCACTGTTTTTCATGGTTCGGGCTAGGCCCCTTAGTTTTAGTGAAGGGAAATCTTAATGCTACAGCATACAATGACATTCTAGACAATTCTGTGCTTCCAACTTTGTGGTAACCGTTTAGGGAAGGTCCTTTCCTGTTTCAGCATGACAATGCCCTCGTGCACAAAGCAAGGGCCATACAGAAATGATTTGTCGACATCGGTGTGGAAGAACTTCACTGGCCTGCACAGAGCCCTGACTTCAACCCAATTGAACACCTTTGGGATGAATTGGAACGCCGACTGCGAGCCAGGCCTAATTGTCCCCGACCTCACTAATGCTCTTGTGGCTGAATGGAAGCAAGTCCCTGCAGCAATGTTCCAACATCTAGTGGAAAGTCTTCCCAGAAGAGTGGAGGCTGTTATAGCAGCAAAGGGGGGACCAACTCCATATTAATGCCCATGATATTTGAATTAGATGTTTGATGAGAAGGTGTCCACATACTTTTGGTCATGTAGTGTATTTATTTTGACTGTTTTGTAACTTTCCCCAGGTCATTGCTGTAAATGAGAATGTATTCTCAGTCAACTCAAGTGGTAAAATAAGGAATACAAACAAAATTAATATAAAGGGTGTTCTTTACCATAAGAATTGTTAGAGCAAGTTGTAATTGTGAACATTATGTTCTCTCTACCCCATTAGATGACTGTGTTACTTCTCCTCTCAAACCAGACAGATGAAATCAACATCTGCAGCCACTGAATTCTGGGACTAGGTTTACGGATTCAACATACCTTGATCTTCCAGTTGGCCACAACATTAAAGACAATGTCAGTTTGTCTACAATCTCCACCAGTCTCTTTCTCTAGGCTGCATGTGCTGGTAATCTGGGGAGTATAGGGGAGGTGGGCAGTGTCAAGTGGGAGGTGCTGCTGTGTCTCACCCCTCTCTCTGTCTCACCCCTCTCTCGCCTCTCTCTCCCTCTCCCTGTCCCACCCCTCTCTCTGTCTCACCTCTCTCTCCTCTGTCTGTCTCTCCTTTGTCTCTCCCCGCTCTCTCACCCCACTCTGTCTCTCTCCCCTCTCTGTCTCTCACCCCTCTCTGTCTCTCACCCCTCTCAGTCTCTCACCTCTCTCTGTGTCTCTCCCCTCTCTGTCTCTCAACCCTCTCTGTCTCACCACTCTCTGTCTTTCTCCCCTCTCTGTCTCTCATCCCTCTCTGTCTCTCAACCCCCTCTGTCTCTCAACCCTCTCTGTCTCACCCCCCTCTGTCTCACACCCCTCTCTGTCTCTCAACCCTCTCTGTCTCTCAACCCTCTCTGTCTCACCCCTCTCTGTCTTTCTCCCCTCTCTGTCTCTCTCCCCTCTCTGTGTCTCTCCCCTCTCTGTGTCTCACCCCTATCTGTGTCTCTCCCCTCTCTGTCTCTCCCCTCTCTGTGTCTCCCCTCTCTGTGTCTCTCCCCTCTCTGTCTCTCCCCTCTCTGTCTCACCCCTCACTCTCTCTCCCCTCTATGTCTCTCCCCTCTCTGTCTCTTCCCTCTCTGCGTCTCACCCCTCACTGTCTCACCCCTCACTGTCTCTCCCCTCTCTGTCTCTCTCCCCTCTCTGTCTCTCCCCTCTATGTCTCACCCCTCACTGTCTCTCCCCTCTCTGTCTCTCTCCCCTCTCTGTCTCTCACCCCCTCTGTGTCTCACCCCTCTCTGTCTCTCACCCCTCTCTGTCTCTCACCCCTCTCTGTCTCTCACCCCTCTCTGTCTCTCCCCTCTCTGTCTTTCACCCCTCTCTGTCTCACCCCTCTCTGTCTCTCTCCCCTCTCTGTCTTTCTCCCCTCTCTGTCTTTCTCCCCTCTCTGTCTTTCTCCCCTCTCTGTCTTTCTCCCCTCTCTGTATCTCACCCCTCACTGTCTCTCCCCCCTCTGTCTCTCCCCTCTCTGTCTCTCTCCCCTCTCTGTCTCTCACCCCTCTCTGTCTCTCACCCCTCTCTGTCTCTCACCCCTCTCTCTCTCACCCCTCTCTGTCTTTCTCCCATCTCTGTGTCTCTCCCCTCTCTGTCTCTCACCCCTCTCTGTGTCTCTCCTCTCTCTGTCTCTTACCCTCACTCTCTCTCCCCTCTCTCTGTGTCTCTCCCCTCTCTGTCTCTCCCCTCTCTGTGTCTCTCCCCTCTCTGTCTCTCTCCCCTCTCTGTCTCTCTCCCCTCTCTGTCTCTCACCCCTCTGTGTCTCACCCCTCTGTGTCTCACACCTCTCTGTCTCTCACACCTCTCTGTCTCTCACACCTCTCTGTCTCTCACACCTCTCTGTCTCTCACTCCTCTCTGTCTTTCTCCCCTCTCTGTGTCTCTCCCCTCTCTGTCTCTCCCCCCTCTCTGTCTCTCCCCTCTCTGTCTCTCACCCCTCTGTGTCTCACCCCTCTCTGTCTCTCACCCTTCTCTGTCTCTCACACCTCTCTATCTCTCACACCTCTCTGTCTCTCACCCCTCTCTGTCTCTCTCCCCTCTCTGTCTCTCCCCTCTCTCTCTCTCTCCCCTCTCTGTGTTTCTCCCCTCTCTCTGTCTCACCCCTCTCTGTCTCCCCCCTCTGTCTCTCTCCTCTCTGCGTCTCTCCCCTCTCTGCGTCTCCAAAGAATAAACACCAGCCTCTCCCGGGACTGTGCCCTGCGACCCAATGTACACCTGGCCCACCATCCCACCCTCGATCTGGACTGTCTCTATGACCATGTTTACCCACACCTGGAGGAGCCACAGCCCGGCAGGCAGAGCTATGCACAGGCTGTGAGAGGAGCAACTGGCCCAGCCCCCACCAAAGAAATTAGTGACATTAAACAAATGCAAAATGTGATAGGCCGAGGGTCATGGTAAGATGAGCACAAGAACTCCACCATCCTCACACTACATCCACCCAAGTGGCATGACACAAATGCTATCTTAAATGATAAACTAATCACATTTGCATATTAAGAGTTTAGGTTAATTGAAAAATCATATTTTAATAGTTATTGTTGGATTGTGAGTGTTTATCTAATTTTGAAGGTAAAGAAAAAACAGTTATGAAATCTTTTTACGTTGCATGTTGGAATTTATAAGGTTTGAAGTCCTCTGCTTTTGGGCTAAAGAGCAGAAACCCAGACTTCCTGAAAGAAATGTATGATGTTGATATTGTAGTACTACAGGAAACATGGTGCAGAAGTGATGTTTCCACTAGCTGTCCACTAGATTATAGGGAGATAATCGTACCATCCACCAAATTAAAAGGAATCACACAGGGCAGAGACTCAGGGGGAATGCTAATATGGTCTAAATCTGAACTAACTCATTCAATCGAATTGATCAAAACAGGAGAATTCTTTATCTGGTTATTTTAAGGCTATTTTAACAGATAGAAACGTCTTCCTCTGTGCCACATACATTCCCCCCTCAGAGTCACCCTACTTCAATGAAGAGAGTTTCTCCATTCTAGAGGGGGAGATTAGTCACTTTCAGGCCCAAGGCAATGTACTGGTCTGTGGAGACCTGAATGCTACAACAGCAGAAGAACTAGACACTTTTAACAGTCATGGGGACAAACACCTACCGGGAAGCAACAACATTTCCCTCCCCACATACCCCCCAGAAACAACAATGACAAAGTGAAAAACAAAAATGGAGTACAGCTCCTGAAGCTCTGTCGAACACTGGGTCTGTACATAGTCAATGATAGGCTAAGAGGGGACTCTTTTGGTAGGTACACCTACAGCTCATCCCTTGGCAGCAGTACCGTAGACTACTTAATCACCGACCTCAACCCAGAGTCTCTCGGAGCCTTCACAGTCAGCCCACTAACACCTCTCTCAGACCACAGTAAAATCACAATGTATCTGAGAAGAGCAGAACCCAACCATGAGGCATCACGGCCCAATAAATTACATGGTACTAAACAGGCCTATAGATGGAGTGCAAACAGTACAGAAATCTACCAAAAAGCAATTAGTAGCCAAAAAATACAATCTCTCCTTGATAACTTTTTAGCCTTAACATTGTCCTACAGCAATGAAGGTGTAAATTTGGCCGTTTGGAACATAAACTTTATTTTTGACAAATTAGTCTCCTTGGCTAATCTAAATCTAAAGAAACATAAGAGCAAACCAAAAAGAATAGATAATGAAAAATGGTTTGATAATGATTGCAAAAATCTAAGAATGCCATTGAGAAATTTATCTAATCAAAAACACAGAGACCCAGACAACAAAAATATGCCTTCAATATGGGGAAACACTGAAGCAATACAAACACACCCTAAGAACAAAAAAGGAACAGCACATTAGAAATCAGCTGGATGTAATTGAGGAATGCATAGAATCAAACCACTTCTGGGAGAATTTGAATAAATTAAACAAACCTCATCATGAGGAATTGGCCATCCAAAATGGGGATATGTGGAGAAATCACTTTGCAAACCTCTACAGCAATATAACAAAGAGCCCAGAACAATAAGATATACAAGAATAATTACAAATCCTTGAATCAGCAGTCAAAGACTATCAGAATCCTGTGGATACCCCAAATACAGAACAAGAATAATTGGAAAAACTATGCTCCTGTGGTGCTGATGGTATTTTAAATGAAATGATCAAATATACAGACACAAATTCAAATTGGCTATACCCAAACTCTTCAACATTATCCTCACTGCATGTATTTTCCCTGATATTTGGAACCAAGGATTGAGCACACCAATCTATAAAAATGGAGACAAATTTGACCCAAATAATTACAGGAATTTGCGTTAACACCAACTTGGGGAAAATTCTCTGCAGTATCATAAATAGTATTTCCTTGATGAACACAACATCCTAATCAGAAGCCAGATTGGATTTTTTAAAATTATTGTACAACAGATCATATTTAGACCCTCCACACTCTAATTGACAAACAAGTAAACCAAAACATAGGCAAAATCTACTCGTGTTTGTAGACTTCAATAAAGCATTTGATTCAATTTGGCACAAAGGTATTTTTTTATAAACTAATAGAAAGTGGTATTAGAGGGAAAACATATGATGTTATTAAATCAATGTACACTAAAAACAAATGTGCGGTTAAAATTGGAAACAAACTAACAGACTTCTTCTCTCAGGGACGTGGAGTGAAACAGGGCTGCCCAATAAGTACAACACTATTTAACATCTACATTAATGAATTGGAAAAAACATTAGAAGAATCGGCAGCACCTGGTCTCACCCTACACAACACTGAAATCAAGTGTATGATGTATGCAGATGACCTGGTGCTACTGTTTCCCACTAAGGAGCGGTTACAGCAGCATCTAGATCATCTGCACAGGTTCTGTCAGACCTGGGCTCTGACCGTTAATAAAAAATATATATATATAATGTTATTCCAAAAAAGGTCAGGAAATCAGGATGACAAATATAAATTCTATTTGGACACAGTTCTATTAGAACACACCAAAAACTACACGTATCTAGGACTAAATATCAGCAACACAGGTAGCTTTCACATGGCTGTGAATGAGCTGAGAGACAATGCAAAAAGATAATTCTATGCCATTAAAAGGAACATTAAAATCAAAATTCCAATTAGAATCTGGCTAAAACATTTCCTATCAGTTATAGAACCAATTGCTCTATATGGCAGCGAAGTATGGGGTCCGCTCTCTAATAATGAATTTACCAAATGGGACAAACATCCAATCGAAATACTGCATGCAGAGTTTTGCAGGACTGTATTGCAAGTGCAAAGAAAAACTCAAAATAACGCATGTAGAGCAGAATTGGACCAATACCCCCTCCTTATTCGAATAGAAAAAAGAGCCATCAAATTTTACAACCATCTAAAAACAAGTGACCCCAAAACATACCATCACACAGCCAGCTGGTTCTGAGACTCAGTTCACTAACCCAAACCAACCTCATAGAGCCTCAGGACAGCACTCAGAAAATCTGGCCCAACCAAATTATCACAAAGCAAAAAGAAAAATATATCACCTATTGGAAAGACACCACAAAAAATGAAAGTAAACTGGCTATAGAGACCGGTCGTCACAGGCGAACCTGGCTGCCCAGAGAGGACAGGCTGTGCTCACTCTGCTCCAGGGGAGAGGTAGAGACAGAGCTGCATTTCCTATTACACTGTGACATATACTCAGACCTAAGAGAATATTTATTTTCCAAAATTATCATTCAGTACAAAGATTTTGAAACTATAAAATATTTATTGGGTGAAAAGCCAAAATGTGCAGTTTTGGCAGCCAAATAGTTGTACTTGTCACGATCGTTGAGAGACGGGTCAGACCAAGGTGCAGCGTGCGATGTGAACATGTTCATTTAACTCAAATAAACTCATGACAAAACAACAAAACAACGTAACCCCACAGGGGGTATGAAATTTTTTAAATGTATGCACTAACTAACTGTAAGTCGCTCAGGATAAGAGCGTCTGCTAAATGACTAAAATGTAAATGTAACGTGAAGTCCAAGGCTGTACACAATACAAGCCTAACACAGGAACAAGATCCCACAACTAAGGTAGGCAAACAGGCTACTTAAGTATGATCCCCAATCAGAGACAACGAGATGTCTCTGATTGGGAATCACACCCGGCCAAACATAGAAACACAATACCTAGATCCTAAACAGAGAGATACATCACATAGATTTCCACACCCTGACTCAACATACAAGAGTTCCATACGTCAGGGCGTGACAGTCCTCCTGTCACAACCTGAGGGACAGCCAGTGAAATGTGTAATGTAATGTTAATAATATTTCCTGTTTTGTTTTGGCTTTCAAACCATGTCATGTGTCCTCTCAGTCATGTTGAGACTGGTCGACTACTATTGCTGTAATGTATTGTTATTCTCGTTAATATTGTTGTTGTAGTTAATGGTAATCCCCATTTACACTACTACTGTTACAGTGGGGGGGGAAAATATTTAGTCAGCCACCAATTGTGTAAGTTCTCCCACTTAAAAAGATGAGAGAGGCCTGTAATTTTCATCATAGGTACACGTCAACTATGACAGGCAAAATGAGATTTTCTTTCTCCAGAAAATCACATTGTAGGATTTTTTATGAATTTATTTGCAAATTATGGTGGAAAATAAGTATTTGGTCAATAACAAAAGTTTCTCAATACTTAGATATATACCCTTTGTTGGCAATGACACAGGTCAAACGTTTTCTGTAAGTCTTCACAAGGTTTTCACACACTGTTGCTGGTATTTTGGCCCATTCCTCCATGCAGATCTCCTCTAGAGCAGTGATGTTTTGGGGCTGTCGCTGGGCAACACAGACTTTCAACTCCCTCCAAAGATTTTCTATGGGGTTGAGATCTGGAGACTGGCTAGGCCACTCCAGGACCTTGAAATGCTTCTTACGAAGCCACTCCTTCGTTGCCCGGGCGGTGTGTTTGGGATCATTGTCATGCTGAAAGACCCAGCCACGTTTCATCTGTTGATGGAAGGAGGTTTTCACTCAAAATCTCACGATACATGGCCCCATTCATTCTTTCCTTTACACGGATCAGTCGTCCTGGTCCCTTTGCAGAAAAACAGCCCCAAAGCATGATGTTTCCACCCCCATGCTTCACAGTAGGTATGGTGTTCTTTGGATGCAACTCAGCATTCTTTGTCCTCCAAACACGACGAGTTGAGTTTTTACCAAAAAGTTATATTTTGGTTTCATCTGACCATATGACATTCTCCCAATCCTCTTCTGGATCATCCAAATGCACTCTAGCAAACTTCAGACGGGCCTGGACATGTACTGGCTTAAGCAGGGGGACACGTCTGGCACTGCAGGATTTGAGTCCCTGGCAGCGTAGTGTGTTACTGATGGTAGGCTTTGTTACTTTGGTCCCAGCTCTCTGCAGGTCATTCACTAGGTCCCCCCGTGTGGTTCTGGGATTTTTGCTCACCGTTCTTGTGATCATTTTCACCCCACGGGGTGAGATCTTGCGTGGAGCCCCAGATCGAGGGAGATTATCAGTGGTCTTGTATGTCTTCCATTTCCTAATAATTGCTCCCACAGTTGATTTCTTCAAACCAAGCTGCTTACCTATTGCAGATTCAGTCTTCCCAGCCTGGTGCAGGTCTACAATTTTGTTTCTGGTGTCCTTTGACAGCTCTTTGGTCTTGGCCATAGTGGAGTTTGGAGTGTGACTGTTTGAGGTTGTGGACAGGTGTCTTTTATACTGATAACAAGTTCAAACAGGTGTCATTAATACAGGTAACGAGTGGAGGACAGAGGAGCCTCTTAAAGAAGAAGTTACAGGTCTGTGAGAGCCAGAAATCTTGCTTGTTTGTAGGTGACCAAATACTTATTTTCCACCATAATTTGCAAATAAATTCATTAAAAATCCTACAATGTGATTTTCTGGAGAAAAAAAAATCTAAATTTGTCTGTCATATTTGACGTGTACCTATGATGAAAATTACAGGCCTCTCTCATCTTTTTAAGTGGGAGAACTTGCACAATTGGTGGCTGACTAAATACTTTTTTTCCCCACTGTATTATTGCTGTTGGTCCCACCATTTTTGTTATATGTATACTTTGACAATGTAAGTCATTTAACTTGCCATGTCTATAAAGTCTAATGAATTGAATTGAATTAGAGAGAGAGAAAGAGAGATAATATTGTGTTCCAGATCTCTAGCTGTGATCTACTTAAAGAGAGTGGTCGTCCTATTCACACCTCTCTTCTCCTGTCCCCAGGGTGGGATGTATGTGTTCCAGCTGTTTGACTACTACGCCTGTAACAGAACCTGTCTGCTGTTCCTCTCTGTGTTCGAGTCCCTGGCCATAGGATGGATATTTGGTGAGGCTGATATGAACTAACCTGGAATATATTTCTGTCAATGCCCTCTTTTATGTCCAATAAAAAATATGATTTATAAAAGATATATAAAACATACATATAAACAATGTGATGCCATAAAATCATATAGAAATACAAACCAGTATCATTCCACTATCAATCATATTGAGATGATAAACCTGATATCAATACAACATGCCAACATTTAGATAATGTCATTAACGTGTCTCTACCCAATCTAACCCACCAGGTGCAGAGCGTATGTATGGTGTGATAGAGGACATGACAGGGATGAGGCCTAACCCCATCTTCAAGCTCTGCTGGCTCTACATGACCCCTCTGGTTTCCCTGGTGAGTTCCAGGCTTTGATGGACAGTAATGGCTTGCAGGACTCACATTATGCAATCCTATAAAACACCAACAGGTGGCATTATTACAATGCAATAGGTTACAAATTAATCGGAGCTCAGCTGTTTCTCAGAATGGCACCTGTTGCATTTGAACTTTCACTTGCTTTACACAAGCAACTATTCACATGCTCACATCTTTGAGAGACGGAATTATGGTAGTGTTCTCAACAGCAACAAAAAGGACTGATCTGGAGTTACTTTAAATGTTAAAAGCATATCTTAATGTTGAAGAAATCCTAATTTCCTCTCGTCTCTCCCATGTGTTGTTCATCTGCTCTCTGGTGGAGTACCAGTCCCTGACCTTCAACCGCTGGTATGTGTACCCACGATGGGTGTATGTTCTGGGCTGGCTGTTGGCCCTCTCCTCCATCCTCCTGGTCCCCAGGTGGGCCCTGATGCAGATCTGCACTGGAACAGGCAGTCTTAGAGAAGTGAGAGTGTGACTGACCTGTGACCGGCGTTCAAACCCGGGTTTCCTTCATGGATTGGTCATAGGATAATTATGTTTAAACGATCAAATTGGAGGAATTATAGATCTCAAATTATTTTTCAAAACTGAGTGGGTAGGTATCATTTAATCACAGCAAAATGACCATAAAGTATTGAAGAAACCAACTCACTCACTTAAAGAAACAATGAAGTTTAAATCATTAACCATTAAAGTTGACATGTTGACGTGCTGACTTTCCCCTCATCTCCCCAGCGTTTCCTCCACCTGTGTCGGCCGGACCATGACCACCCATTGACCCGGAAGAGAAAGGCTGAGCTGGAGCACATGACCTCTGGAGCAGAGACGGAGGTACTCATGACCGCAGCAAGGGAAACCACAGACAAATGAACTGACACCCGCCTAGAAAAGCTTCTGTGTCAAAGTTCTTCATATACTGAACGTTTATCTTAACACAACACCTAGCTGAACTCTTGTATCTTTACCAACACGTTGAGAGAAGACCATTGATAATGAACAATGGTGCACGTTTCAATACAGTGTCGTCATGTTCCATATTTGAACAGTGTGTTGCCACCATACATTTGTAAGGACATAGCCCAAGCACAGAGCGAGCGACCTTGAGACACTGCAGATTGTCATTAATACAGTACAAAACAAAACACAATGTCCTTTCAACTGTCCCCACTCAAGGCTTAACATGGGTTACTGGCAGCTCGTGACGTACCTTTCTGAAGTCACTCCAGTTTACCTGGAAGCAGTTGTAGTCACATATAAAGGTCATCTCATTCTGTCAGTTTCTTATTATGAAAGACCATTTTTGGCCAATATAAAGCAACTCTTTGACTAATGGCATTTTTGTTATGTAAATTAGTGTTTTACCTCAACGTTAGACATCAGAAACATTGATGAATTCCCCACAAAAGGATGTTTTTCTAAAAACACAAGTTAAAGTAGATTAAAGAATAAAACGTGTTTGTCTTTATCTCACATAGAAAGTCTCCCTTAGATGAGACTCAAGAAGCAAACACATACACACCTGACTTTGTTACTATATACAGTATTTAGTCTAAAATCACAATACTTTGTCAATACTAAAACAAACTATCAAAGACCAATGTTAATACATAATTCCCTGGTAGATCTTCAAGACCCTGAATGAGATTGCCTTTTATGTTTCAATGACATCTTTAACCATTCGATACGGTTAAAATCACTGAGTGTACAAAACATTAGGAACACCTTCCTAATATTGAGTTACACCCCCTTTGCCCTCAGAACAACCTCAATTCGTCAGGGCATGGACTCTACAAGGAGTCGAAAGCATTCCACAGGGATGCTGGCCCATGTTGACTCCAATGCCTCCCACAGTTGTGTCAAGTTGGCTGAATGTCCTTTGGGTGGTGGACCATTCTTGATACACACGGGAAAATGTGGAGCGTGAAAAACCCAGCAGCGTTGCAGTTCTTGACACACTCAAACCGGTGCGCCTGGCACCTACTACCATACCCCGTTGTTCAAAGGCACTTAAATATTTTGTCTTGCCCATTCACCCTCTGAATGGCACACATACACAACCCATGTCTCAATTGTCTCAAGGCTTAAAAATCCTTATTTAACCTGTCTCCTCCCTTTCATCTACACTAATTGATTGAAGTGGATTTAACAGATGACATCAATAACGGATCATAGCTTTCACCTGGTCAGTCTTTTATGTATGGCAAATACAAAAATAATGCACATTATCAGTATATTTTCTCTATACGGGGTGAAGTTTATTGATATTCAGCTTACAAAAAGGTAAGCTGAAGCAGAGTTTTTATGGCAGGCATTGAGTAGCATTCAGACGCTGTGCAGAAATACAGTGTAGCGTAGCGCTGTCCGTTTCAACATTGTCTCACGCGTCATTAAACGTTCAACCTCTTCCCTTCAGCATCTCCAGGAATTTCCTCAAGCAGTCTTTGAAGAAGAGGCCAAAACAACCTTTATTGTCTTTGTTTGGGAGGCTAGTAATGTCTCTGCTGGGGTAACCGTTGGAAACATGTTACTATACAGACTACATACTTTGGGTTCATTGGAGCATGAACTGAATTGATTGTTACACAGGGTTACAAACTGGCCAGGTGCCCTGCGTTTCCCTGGGCAGGTGCTAGAGAAGACCCCATGGGTGGAACTGTCAGGGGGCATGATGGTGAATGTCTCAGGGGGTTTGGCTCTGGCCTGCCCAGAGTGAGAGCGGGACGTGGTGACGCTGATTAGAGAATGCCAGGGAAACAGGGCAGTACTGTGGGAGCAGATCTGATATGGGGGCCAGGAGGGGCGAGGGTGGGGCCGGGGCCTCCAAACCATTGTGGGTATGAGTGGCGATATTAGGGCCAACTGAATCTCTCTTGAAACTGGCGTCCCGTCCCACTCCTGGCTCTGGACTATAACTGTGGTGATCCTCTTCACTCCCCAGGTTCTTGAGGCTGGGGTAGCAGCCTGACTGAGCCATAGCCTGGTGTATCCTCTCCCAGCCCGCGTTGGCTGTGTTGGCATTGGGATCGTTGTTCTTGGGATTGTTGTTGTTATAGGGGTTGTTGTTGTCGTTGTTATTACTGGGGTTGTTGTTATTGGGGTTGTTGTTGTTGTTGTGATGGTTGGTGGCCTGCAACAGCAGCTGGGTGTGCTGGCGGAGCTGGGTGATGTCTCGGTCTGTGGCGTTGGTCTGACGGAGGAGGTCCTGGGTGCGCAGCGTGATGTCAAGCAGGCCTGACTGGCTTAGGATGCCCACCGTGTTCAGGAAGCGCCTGTCGCGCGCCGCACTGAACTGGGACAGGCCTGGACTGTGCCTGCGGGGCCACCTGCTGGCCGGGAGGGGAGAGGAGCCACCGGAAGAGGAGTAGGAGGAGGCGGTGGTGGTGTCGGAGCTGGACACAGAGGGGGAGCCAAAGCTGGAAAGTGTGGAGGGAGATCGAGAGCGGGGTCGAGAGCGGGGACTAGGGGAGTGGGAGAAGGCAGGGCTCCTCCAGTGGGACAGGCTTCTCTTGGGGTCCGGCTGCTTCCGGACATGTTTTCTGGTTGGTGTCAGTAAGTGAGTAGTAGTGGACACCTCATCCCTCTTGTCCTGGCTCTGGTCCTCATTGCCAGTCCCCTTAACATGGGGGTCCACTGGGGTCTTGTCTGAGGGCTTCTTGCTGGGATGGGGGGCGATACGGGGGTAGGACTTAAGAATGGGCAGGTAGGTTCTGCTTTTGGTTTTCCTGGCTGTGCTGTCAGCTCTCCGGGACTGTGTTCTGTGGGGCTTTGGGGATGCGGGTGAGGGCGAGGCTTCACTGGGCTGCTGGACCAGGATCACATGACAGGGGCCAGAGTCATTGGAACTTCCTCCTCTGTTCTCCCAGTTTAGCTGGTTCTGGAGGTGATGGTCTGAGCCATTCTGGAGGGGAGGGGGGGGGCAGGAAATATGAAAGATGAAGGGAAGATGAGAGAAAGACAGGCAACTCCTCGTGCTAACACATACTGTAAAGAAAAGGGCAACTTATTTGAGGGGACTTGCTGTAAGAGTCTTATGGTGCCATCAAATACATCCCTAAAACCATTTGATCATTCTGACCTGGCTCACTGTAACATTTATCAGACAACTCATTTTCTGATGATTCAAAAGCTGCTTTCTTCCTCACACTCTGTCCCCGTCATCTCCTCTTCCTCCTCCACCTGTCACCTCTTCTACCTGTCTCTGTCACCCCCTCTTCCTCCTTCACCTGTTCCCTCCTCTTCCTCCTCCACCTGTCCCTGTCACCACCTCTTCCTCCTCCACCTGTCACCCGCTCTTCCTCCTCCACCTGTCACCTCCTCTTCCTCCTCCACCTGTCACCTCCTCCTGTCACCTCCTCTCCTCCTCCGCCTGTCACCTCTTCTTCCTCCTCCTCCTGTCCCCTCCTCTTCCTCCTGTCCCTGTCACCTCCTCTTCCTCCTCCTCTTGTCACCTCTTCTTCCACCTGTCGCTGTCCCCTCCTCTTCCTCCTCCGCCTGTCACCTCCTCTTCCTCCTCCGCCTGTCACCTCCTCTTCCTCCTCCACCTGTCACCTCCTCTTCCTCCTCCACCTGTCACCTCCTCTTCCTCCTCCACCTGTCACCTCCTCTACCTCCTCCGCCTGTCACCTCCTCTTACTCCTCCGCCTGTCACCTCCTTTTCCTCCTCCACCTGTCACCTCCTCTTCCTCCTTTCTATTTGTCTCTCCTTTTAGTTCTCCTGCCTTATGATTGCCCACCTCCTGTGCTGTCTTTCTTATCAGTTTCATGCTCTAGTCCTCCCATCTCTTCAATGCTTTTCAATTAGGAACATTTGGAATTGGAATTTGGTTTACTTTCTCAATTGACTAACTGAGTGGAATTGACCTCAAGCCTGCCTCCCACCTCTCTCACCTGTTTGAGCACCACGTTCTTGATGATGAAGATGGGGGTGAGGTCGGGGCCTCCGGGCTTGACCTGGCCCTGAAGACCTTCCCTTCCCCTGGGTTCATTCGCGCTGCTGCCCTGGTCCTCTCTATCCACATGGAGCCAGTCTGTACAGCTGTTGTCTGGAGGAGAGGAAGAAGGAGAGGGGGAGAGAGAGAGAGGGGGAGAGAGAGAGAGGGGGAGAGAGAAAGAGAGAGAGAGAGAGAGAGAGAAAGAGAGAGAGATACATAGATAGAGGGGGGGAGCGAAATGGGGAGAGAGAGAGGGAGCCGAGAGAGAGAGAGGGACAGAGAGAGAGGGAAGAGATAGGGAGAGAGAAGGGGGAGAGAGAAGGGGAGAGAGAGAGAGAGAGAGAGAGAGAGAGAGAGAGAGAGAGAGAGAGAGAGAGAGAGAGAGAGAGAGGCATTCAAATGCAAATCAATTTATAACATTTTTTACATGCATTTTTCTGGATTTTTTTGTTGTTATTCTGTCTCTCACTGTTCAAATAAACCTACCATTAAAATTATAGACTCATCATTTCTTTGTCAGTGGGCAAACGTACAAAATCAGCAGGGGATCAAATACTTTTTTCCCTCACTGTATGTATATATATGTGTGTGTGTTTGTATGTATATATATATTTTTTATTTTTTTCAATGTACTTTACTCAAACCAGTGAATATCACTTATTATAAATGAGATCATTAACTATCAGCTCTTGGAATATCCAGGGCCTATACTCTTCACATTTTGGTTCTAAAACAACAAATCCAGAATTTCTTAAAAACATCAAGGGACAGGACATCATAATCCTACTGGAACATGGTGTCGTGGAGACATTGATACTCAGTGTCCCTCAGGCTATAGAGAAAGTTTACTACCATCAATCAAAACTAAAAATGTTAAACAGGGCTGGGACTCAGGTGGAATAATAATTTGGCATAAGAAGGATTTAGCACTGAATGAAATGAATAAAGGTACTAGCCACATTTGGCTAAAACTTAACAAAGGTACAATCTATTGTGACAATGATGTATACATATGTGCAGCTTATGTTCCTCCTTCAGATTCATCATTTTATGATGATCCGTTATTTGACAATCTCAATACAGAAATCCTTCAATTTCAGGCAGAGGGTAAAGTGCTTCTTTGTCAAGATTTCAATGCGAGAACAGGTTCTGAGCCTGACTACACTGACGCGGGAGGTTACGTCCACATATTTGGACACCCCTCCTTGTACAGTAGCCCTATTATAAATAATAGAAACAGTCCTGACCAAATACTGAACAAAAACGGGAAGGAGTTAGTGCATCTCTGTCGAGCCTTATGCCTGTACATGCTTAATGGTAGAATCAGAGGGGACTCTTTATGTCGGTTTACTTACTGCTCAGCTCTTGGGACAAGTGTAGTCGATTATGCCATCACTGACATCGACCCTTCCTCCATTAGTGCATTCACTGTCAGACCACAGACACCATTGTCAGATCACAGTCAGATCAACGTGTTTCTGAAGAAATTAACCAGCAATACCCATTAAAAAAACAGCCCAATAAACTCTACAACATGAACCAATCGTACAGATGGGCTCCAAACAGTGCAGAGAAATTAATTGAAACATTGAACTCAAATGAAATGATTAACTCTATACAGGTCTTCAATA
Organism: Coregonus clupeaformis; assembly: GCF_020615455.1. Taxonomy (NCBI): domain Eukaryota; kingdom Metazoa; phylum Chordata; class Actinopteri; order Salmoniformes; family Salmonidae; genus Coregonus; species Coregonus clupeaformis. The sequence continues at coordinate 17,141,964 of NC_059197.1, read as the reverse complement.
ACTCACAACACCAAAAAAATTAAGAAGGTGTCAATTCGGCTACTCAAAACATTAATTGAATATTCCAAAAAGCAGCATCAAAAGCAAATTTGAGAAAACCAAAGAAATACATCAGAAACAAAAAACAAAATGTTTCTGAAAAATGGTTTGATAACGAATGTAAAACAATTAGAAAACACCTAAGACAAATGTCAAATGATAAACATAAGCAGCAAAACAACCCAGAGCTACGCTTAGTGGGTAAGAGCGTTGTGCCAGTAACCGAAAGGTTGCTGGTTCTAATCCCCAAGCCGACTAGGTGAAAAATCTGTCGATGTGCCCTTGAGCAAGGCACTTAACCCTAATTGCTCCTGTAAGTCGCTCTGGATAAGAGCGTCTGCTAAATGACTAAAATGTAAAAATGTAAATGTAATAAACATATACTGAAACGCACGAAATTGAATTATATCAAAAAGACACTTGATGAAATTGAAAACGCAATTGACCAAAATCAGTTCTGGGACATGTGGAACAATTTAAGCACGACAAAGCCACAAGAATTAGCCATACAAGATGAAGCAATTTGGAAAACTTATTTTGATAATCTATACAAAAACATCCCACAAAAAGACTTGAATTAGTCATTAAAAACAACCAAAATCCATTAGATTACCCAATAACCCAACAAGAACTAAATGAAATGCTAAAATCTATAAAACCAAAGAAAGCTTGTGGTCTAAATATCAGAAATGAAATGCTGGAAAAACAGCACACCTGAGTTGCAAAATGCTGTGCTTAAATTGTTCAACATGGTACTAACTTCTGGCTGCTTTCCTGACGTCTGGAACCAGGGGCTCATCTCCCCTATCCACAAAAGTGGAGACAAATCAGACCCCAATAATTACAGGGGAATATGTGTAAACTGCAACTTGGGAAAGGTTTTCTGTCGCATTTTTATTTCAAGAATTCAAACCTTTCATCAAGAAAAAAATGTAATAAGTACAGTTGAAGTCGGAAGTTTACATACACTTAGGTTGGAGTCATTAAAACTTGTTTTTCAACCACTCCACAAATTTCTTGTTAACAAACTAGTTTTGGCAAGTCGGTTAGGACATCTACTTTGTGCATGACACAAGTAATTTCTCCAACAATTGTTTACAGACAGATTATTTCACTTATAATTCACTGTATCACAAATCCAGTGCGTCAGAAGTTTACATACACTAAGTTGACTGTGCCTTTAAACAGCTTGTAAAATTCCAGAAAATGATGTCATGGCTTTAGAAGCTTTTGATAGGCTAATTGACATCATTTCAGTCAATTGGAGGTGTACCTGTGGATGTATTTCAAGGCCTACCTTCAAACTCAGTGCCTCTGCTTGACATCATGGGAAAATCAAAAGAAATCAGACAAGACCTCAGAAAAAAATTGTAGACCTCCACAAGTCTGGTTCATCCTTGGGAGCAATTTCCAAACGCCTGAAGGTACAACGTTCATCTGTACAAACAATAGTACGCAAGTATAAACACCATGGGACCACGCAGCTGTCATACCACTCAGGAAGGAGACGCGTTCTGTCTCCTAGAGATGAACGTACTTTGGTGCGAAAAGTGCAAATCAATCCCAGAACAACAGCAAAGTACCTTGTGAAGATGCTGGAGGAAACAGGTACAAAAGTATCTATATCCACAGTAAAACGAGTCCTATATCGACATAACCTGAAAGGCTGCTCAGCAAGGAAGAAGCCACTGCTCCAAAACCGCCATAAAAAAGCCAGACTATGGTTTGCAACTGCACATGGGGACAAAGATCGTACTTTTTGGAGAAATGTCCTCTGGTCTGATGAAACAAAAATAGAACTCTTTGGCCATAATGACCATCATTATGTTTGGAGGAAAAAGGGGGTCGCTTGCAAGCCAAAGAACACCATCCCAACCGTGAAGCATGGGGATGGCAGCATCATGCTGTGGGGGTGCTTTGCTGCAGGAGGGACTGGTGCACTTCACAAAATAGATGGCATCATGAGGAAGATAAAATTATGTGGATATATTGAAGCAACATCTCAAGACATAAGTCAGGAAGTTAAAGCTTGGTCGCAAATGGGTCTTCCAAATGGACAATGACCCCAAGCATACTTCCAAAGTTGTGGCAAAATGGCTTAAGGCCAACAAAGTCAAGGTATTGGAGTGGCCATCACAAAGCCCTGACCTCAATCCTCCTATACATTTTGGGCAGAACTGAAAATGTGTGTGCGAGCAAGGAGGCCTACAAAGCTGACTCAGTTACACCAGCTCTGTCAGGAGGAATGGGCCAAAATTCACCCAACTTATTGTGGGAAGCTTGTGGAAGGCTACCCGAAATGTTTGACCCAAGTTAAACAATTTAAAGGCAATGCTACCAAATACTAATTGAGTGTATGTAAACTTCTGACCCACTGGGATTGTGATGAAAGAAATAAAAGCTGAAATAAATTGTTCTCTCTACTATTATTCTGACATTTCACATTCTTAAAATAAAGTGGTGATCCTAACTGACCTAAGACAGGGAATTTTTACTAGGATTAAATGTCAGCAATTGTGAAAAACGGAGTTTAAATGTATTTGGCTAAGGTGTATGTAAACTTCCGACTTCAACTGTAAATGTCACATTGGCTTTCTCCCCAACCTTACCTGGTTAAACAAAGGTGAAATAAAATAAATAAAAACCATCGCACTACTGACCATATATACACCTTACACACACTAATTAATAAATACATCCACCAAAAAAAAGAGGGCAAAATCTTTGCTTGCTTTATTGACTTTAAAAAAGCATTTGATTCTATTTGGCACGAAGGGCTATTCTTCAAAGATCTCCAAAGTGGGCTTGGTGGTAAGGTGTATGACTTAATAAAATGTATGTACACAGAAAACAAGTGTGCAATAAATAACATAATTATTTTCTCAATGTCGAGGTGTGAGACAAGGCTGCAGTTTGAGTCCAAACCTTTTCAACATTTATATAAATGAATTAGCAGACATGTTGGACCATTCTGCAGCCCCAGGACTCACACTATTTGACACAGAGGTAAAATACCTGCTATATGCTCATGATTTGGTTCTTCTATCACCAACCAAAGAAGGTCTTCAACAGAATCTTAACATTCTAGAGCAATATTGCCATAATTGGGCCCTGGCAGTAAATTTCAAAAAAACAAAAATCATGATTTTCCAGAACAAAAACCAGATGTCAGAAACACACATATAAATTCACCCTGAACAACACCATAATTGAACACACTAAAAATGACTCATACCTTGGTCTGACCATATCTGCATCGGGGAAACTTTAATATGGCAGTGAATGCACTCAAAGAAACAGCCTGCAGAGCATTGTATGAAATAAAAATGAAATTATTCAAAATCAACATCCCAATTAGAATTTGGACCAAAATATTTGACAGCGTAATCCTACCAATAGCTCTTTACGGAAATGAGGTTTGGGGGCCACTCAATAAACTGGACTTTAAAATGTGGGACAAACACCCAATTGAAGCCCTACATGCAGAATTCTGTCGGACAATTCTACAAGTCCAAAGAAATACACCAACTAATGCATGTAGGGCAGAATTGGGCCGCTTTCCAGTGGTAATGAAAGTACAAAAAAGATCATTAAAATTTTGGCTACACCTAAATTCAAGTCCAAATTCAAGTCTCCAATTTAAAGCACTTCAAACCCAAGAGCTGAGCACAGAAACGAGCCCTCTCAGTCAGCTGGTGTTGGACCTAACCAACCAAGCTGACAGCAGCACTGCTTCAAAATAAATAATTCAAATAAACAAAATCATGAACCAATCAAAGGACTCATATTTACAACATTGGAAAAACAAAACAAAATCCCAAAGCCGACTAAATTGCTATCTGGCTGTAACGATCCCGGCAGTCTGAGTCGGGTCCTGTCTGTGGACTAGTTTTTTCTGCTCGTGATCTCCAGTTTCCCGAGGGTTCTGGAACGCTCCGGGGAGCTCTCTTGATTTCCGCACCTGCATCCCATCAGCAATCTGCACACCTGGTCCTGATCATCACCCTTCTTAGGCTCTGGCCTAACATCCATTCCCTGCCGGATCGTTAGCCATGAACAGTAGGTTTACCAGAGTATCAGTCTTAGAGCCTAGCGTTAGTTTTGTTGTTTTTGCACCTTGTTGTTTACTTACCTCCGTTTTGTTCCATCTGCAGTCACCCGTCCGGAACCTTCATCCAACCTCTGCCTGGTGGTCGGCGGCTGCCGACCCATGATGGGATCAACCACTGCACCCCCAACAACTAATCAACGCCGCCCGCTCTGTTCCCTGGATTATTCAGCATCACTCTTGAATTTGTAAATAAACACTCACCTTCGTTTCAACTTACCTTGTCCTGGTCTGCTTCTGGGTTCTGGCTTTGCAACTCGTGACAGAACGATCCGGCCAGTAATGAACCCAGCGGACCTGGACTCTGTTCGCCATGCCATTACCCAGCAGGAGAAGATGTTGGGCCATCATAGCACGGTACTACAGGAGATCGCGTTGTCAGTTCGGAACCTTTCTACCGGTCTGACGGAGGTCCAGAACCAACGCCAGTTTCCGGTGGAGGATCCACTACCGGTTTCACCCATCTCGCCTGCCGCTTCTGGAGCTGTGTCCTTCCGTGAGCCCAAGGTTCCGACGCGGATAAATATGAGGGGGAGCTGGGAAGATGCCGTTCCTTCCTTATGCAGTGTGGATTAGTGTTCGATCTACAGCCCTACTCTTATGCCACAGACAAGGCTAGGATAGCCTTTGTGATTGAGTTGCTGCGTGGTCGAGCGCTGGAGTGGGCTTCAGCCGTTTGGGAACGACAGGATCCCTGCATGGCTTCATACCAGGGGTTCACGGCCGAGATGAGGAAGCTCTTCGACCATTCCGTCCGAGGGAGGGACGCAGCTAGGCGCCTGTTTTCGCTTCGCCAAGGAACTCGCAGCGTGGCCGACTTCGTGATCGAGTTCAAGACGTTGGCTGTGGAGAGTGGGTGGAATGAGGAGTCTCTGCAAGCGGCCTTTTACCAGGGTCTGTCGGAGCAGCTCAAGGATGAGTTGATCTCCTATCCGGAGCCTAGTGACCTGGACAGCTTGGTAGCCTTGTCTATTCGGGTGGATAATCGAGTCCGAGAGCGAAGGAGGGAGAAGCAATGGGTTCCGTCCAACCGATCAGCTTCTCAGGTTCCAGTCGGGTCGTCAAACTGCGCGGCTCGCTAAAGTTGGGAGGACTTTTAGCGAGCCAGTTTCGACCTCTCAATACCTCTGTCAGACCCCGTTTCCCGGCTACCCTTATGAACAGGAATCAGAGCTTAGCGATTAACGCTTTATCGATTCAGGTGCCGATGGAAGCTTTCTAGATGCCGAGTTGGTGGAACAGCTGGGGCTTTCCAAGGAGCAATTGCCGGAAGCCATTGAAGCTACCACTCTGGACGGCAGTAGTCTGGCACGTATCACGATGAGGACTGAACCGGTTAAGATGCTGTTGTCGGGGAATCATTCTGAGATGATTTCATTCTTCATTCTGCCGTCTTCCCATGTTCCTCTGGTCCTTGGATACCCCTGGCTGAAGGAACACAATCCCACGTTCGATTGGGTGACGGGCAAGGTAACGAGTTGGAGCCTTGATTGTCATGCTAACTGTCTCAAGACTGCCTGTCCCCATTCGGTTCCCAGTCAGGTGATTGAGGCTAAACCCCCAGATTTGTCCCTGGTTCCCGAGACATATCACGATTTGGGGGAAGTTTTCAGTAAGCAGAAGGCTCTGTCACTCCCTCCCCACCGACCATATGATTGTGCCATCAACCTGTTCCCTGGAGCTGTCTACCCCAAGGGAAGGTTATACAGTATCTCCCGACCTGAACGTGAGGCTTTGGAGACCTACATCAAGGAGTCCCTAGCTGCTGGTCTCGTTCGTCCCTCGTCATCACCCCTGGGGGCAGGATTCTTCTTTGTGGGTAAGAAGGATGGCTCTCTTCGACCGTGCATTGATTATCGGGGGTTGAATGACATCACGGTCAAGAACAAGTATCCCCTGCCCTTGATGAGTTCTGCCTTCGACTCCTTACAGGGTGCTACGGTGTTCACCAAGCTAGACCTACGCAATGCGTATCACATGGTCCGGATCAGAGAGGGGGACGAGTGGTTGACGGGTTTCAATACACCGATGGGTCACTTCGAGTATCAGGTGATGCCGTTTGGACTGACCAATGCTCCAGCGGTATTCCAGAGTATGGTGAACGACGTCCTGAGAGATATGATCGGTCTCTTTGTGTTTGTTTACCTGGATGACATTCTGATCTTCTCGAAGGAACCTTCCGACCACGTCCAGCATGTCCGGCAGGTTCTGCAGCGATTGTTGGAGAATCGCCTGTTCGTGAAGGCCGAGAAGTGCGAGTTTCACGCCCACACGACATCCTTTCTCGGGTACATCATCTCCAGGGGAGAGATTAGGATGGACCAGGAGAAGGTTAGAGCGGTTCTGGAATGGGCCCAGCCCGGTACGAGATTGCAGCTCCAGAGATTTTTGGGGTTTGCGAATTTCTACCGCAGATTCATCCGGGATTACAGCCGTGTGGCCGCTCCGTTAACTGCCTTGACTTCCAGTATCAGGACCTTCAAGTGGAATCCGGAGGCGGATCGAGCGTTTCTGGATTTGAAGAGGCGATTCACCAACGCACCGATTCTCTCTCAACCGGACACGGCCCGTCAGTTCGTCGTTGAAGTGGACGCGTCTGATGTGGGAGTTGGCGCCATCCTGTCGCAGCGATGCTCCACGGACAGTAAACTCCATCCCTGCGCCTACTACTCCGTCGCCTTTCGCCTGCGGAGAGGAATTACGATGTGGGTAACCGGGAGCTTCTCGCGGTGAAACTTGCCTTGGAGGAGTGGCGCCACTGGTTGGAGGGGGCGGAGCAACCGTTTATTGTCTGGACTGACCACAAGAATCTTGCTTACGTGCAATCGGCTAAACGTCTCAACTCCCGTCAGGCCAGGTGGGCGTTGTTTTTCGGACGATTCAAGTTTTCCCTGACGTTCCGACCTGGATCTAAGAACGGCAAGGCGGACGCCTTGTCCCGGATGTTCTCCAAGACGGAGGAGAGTGGGTCCAAGACCGAGACAATTCTCCCCCGGAACTGCGTCGTGGGAGCAGTTATGTGGAAGATTGAGGAGGAGGTGCTGGCGGCCCTTCGGACTCAGCCCGGTCCCGGTAACGGTCCATCCGGTCGGTTGTTTGTGCCTGAGTCGGTTCGTCCTGCTGTCCTCAAATGGTCCCACGCCAGCAAGATGGCTTGTCACCCTGGCGTGGCTCGGACAATGGCGTTTCTTCGCAGACGCTTTTTGGTGGCCTGCCATGGCCGAGGATACTCGGGGTTTTGTTGCTGCCTGTCCAGTGTGTGCGCAGAATAAGAGTACCAATCGGCCCAGCTCTGGACTACTTCACCCCCTTCCTATTCCCCGGCGACCATGGTCGCATCTGGCCCTGGACTTCGTCACTGGGTTGCCCGCTTCTGAGGGGAACACGGTCGTTCTGACTATCGTGGACAGATTCAGCAAGTTCGCCCACTTTGTGCCAATTGCCAAGCTTCCCTCTGCCTCGGAGACGTCCGAGATCCTGGTTAGGGGAGGTTTTCAGGGTCCACGGGTTGCCCAGTGATATCGTTTCCGACCGTGGCCCTCAGTTTACCTCTGCTGTCTGGAAGTCCTTCTGTTTGGCCATTGGAGCTACAGTCAGTCTCACATCTGGTTTTCACCCCCAATCCAATGGTCAGGCGGAGAGAGCCAACCAGAAGATGGAAACCACGCTACGCTGCCTGGTCTCTTCCAACCCCACCTCCTGGGTCTCTCAGTTGCCTTGGGTTGAGTATGCCCACAATACTCTCCCTACATCTGCCACTGGGATGTCTCCCTTCCAGTGCCTGTATGGCTACCAACCTCCCTTGTTCCCTTCTCAGGAGAAGGAGCTCTCAGTGCCCTCTGTTCAGGCCCATATTCGTCGTTGCCACCGGACCTGGCATCGGGCCAGAAAGGCACTCCTTAGAGTTTCGGACCGGTATCAGCTCCAGGCGAATCGTCGCCGGATCCCCGCTCCCACCTATCCCATCGGAGATAGGGTCTGGTTGGCCACACGGGATCTTCCGTTACGGACTGAGTCTAGGAAGTTGTTACCGAAGTTCATTGGTCCGTTTGTGGTGGAGAAGGTGATCAATCCAGTGGCAGTTCGACTCAAACTACCGAGGACGCTCAGAGTCCATCCCACCTTTCATGTCTCCTGCCTCAAGCCGGTTTTCCTCAGTCCTCTGTTGCCTCCTCCGCCTCCTCCTCCTCCTCCTCGGATGATCGGAGGTGGTCCTGCCTACACGGTGCGGCGAATCATGGATTCCAGACGGCGGGGCCGGGGTTTCCAGTATCTCGTGGACTGGGAGGGGTATGGTCCTGAAGAGAGGAGTTGGATTCGCGGCGACAGATCCTAGATGCTGACCTCATCCGTGACTTCTACCGCCTCCATCCTGGCGCTCCGGGAGTCCGCCCGGTGGCGTTCGTCGGAGGGGGGTACTGTAACGATCCCGGCAGTCTGAGTCGGGTCCTGTCTGTGGACTAGTTTTTTCTGCTCGTGATCTCCAGTTTCCCGAGGGTTCTGGAACGCTCCGGGGAGCTCTCTTGATTTCCGCACCTGCATCCCATCAGCAATCTGCACACCTGGTCCTGATCATCACCCTTCTTAGGCTCTGGCCTAACATCCATTCCCTGCCGGATCGTTAGCCATGAACAGTAGGTTTACCAGAGTATCAGTCTTAGAGCCTAGCGTTAGTTTTGTTGTTTTTGCACCTTGTTGTTTACTTACCTCCGTTTTGTTCCATCTGCAGTCACCCGTCCGGAACCTTCATCCAACCTCTGCCTGGTGGTCGGCGGCTGCCGACCCATGATGGGATCAACCACTGCACCCCCAACAACTAATCAACGCCGCCCGCTCTGTTCCCTGGATTATTCAGCATCACTCTTGAATTTGTAAATAAACACTCACCTTCGTTTCAACTTACCTTGTCCTGGTCTGCTTCTGGGTTCTGGCTTTGCAACTCGTGACACTGGCTCTGAACAGAGAATATGAATTGGCTGATTATCTCTACTCTGTCAGAGATACGAAGCAGAGAGATCCTTACCAAGTACAGGCTGAGTGACCACCAATTGGCAATAGAAACCGGCAGACATAAAAAAAAAAACATGGCTACCCAAAGAGGAGCGTGTATGTGGTCACTGCACGACAGGGGAGGTAGAAACAGAGATGCACTTTCTCCTTTACTGTGAGAAATATTCCTCACCAAGAGATTCATTATTCACCGAAATTACTACATTTATTCCAAATTTTAACTTATTAAACCCAGAGGAAAAACTAAAAATAGTCATGGGCGAGGGAGCAACGGCTCCTCTTGCAGCCAAATATGTATTTGCCTGCCATAGCCTGAGGGACACTGAATACTTACATCTGCATAGTAAGCAGTAATTTACTTATTATTAGTATTAGTATTATTGTTATCATTATTATTATTATTATGAATAATATTGTTATTACTATTATTATTATTATTATTATTGTTGTGATTATTATTCTAAATGGTAGTTGTACGGGTGTAGGGGTGATGGTAATGATAGCAGTTTAATGATGGTGGTGGTGGTAGTAGTAGTAGTAATGATGATGGTAGTTGTAGTACTGATGTAATGGTGAGGATGACAGTTAGTTATAAGTCAGTTATAGTTTCATTTTCCATGTTTAGCCTTTTCTATTTATTATATTTCTATTGACTGTTACCATTTTATTGTTGTTATTTATGTATTATTATTTACTACCATTTTATATTATTATTTGTTATTCTTTATTTTATTACAATGTATTGTTGCTTTGGCAATATTGACACAATGTTTTTCATGCCAATAAAGCAGCCTGAATTTGAATTTAGAGAGAGAGAGAAGCAGGTTAAGGGAAGAGTGGAGTGTAAAGAATTGAAGAAATACAGGGGGGGATGGGAGCTGTCCTCACAAGAAATGTGACACACGATTCCTTTTATACCATTTCCCACTGGTTACTGAGTGAGTCATGTAACTGTGAGGTCATACTCACACATCATCAAGGACAGTAATTTAGTACTCCTCATGAAGGAATTCATGGAATTATATCAGCAATACTCCAGTGTGCATGTAGACTACATGTGTGTCCTTCTCTATCTAGGAATACAACACCTCAGACTGTTAATAAACAGATCATCGACCATTTCGAATACCACCGTACCTTCTCCGCTATGCAATCCGGTTTCCGAGCTGGTCACGGGTGCACTTCAGCCACGCTCAAGGTCCTAAACGATATTATAACCGCGATTGATAATAGACAGTACTGTGCAGCCGTCTTCATCGACCTGGCCAAGGCTTTCGACTCTGTCAACCACCGCATTCTTATTGGCAGACTAAATAGCCTTGGTTTCTCAAATGACTGCCTCGCCTGGTTCACCAACTACTTCTCAGATAGAGTTCAGTGTGTCAAATCGGAGGGCCTGTTGTCTGGACCTATGGCAGTCTCTATGGGGGTGCCACAGGGTTCAATTCTTGGGCCGACACTTTTCTCCGTGTATATCAATGATGTCGCTCTTGCTGCTGGTGACTCTCAGATCCACCTCTACGCAGACGACACCATTTTGTATACATCTGGCCCTTCATTGGACACTGTGTTAACAAACCTCCAAACGAGCTTCAATGCCATACAACAATCCTTCAGTAGCCTTCAACTGCTCTTAAACACTAGTAAAACTAAATGCATGCTTTTCAATCGAACGCTGCTAGCACCCGCCCACCCGACTAGAATCACCACTCTCGACGGGTCTGACCTAGAGTATGTGGACAACTACAAATATCTAGGTGTCTGGTTAGACTGTAAACTCAACTTCCAGACTCACATAAAGAATCTCCAATCCAAAGTTAAATCTAGAATCGGCTTCCTATTTCGCAACAAAGCCTCCTTCACTCATGCTGCCAAACATGCCCTCGTAAAACTGACTATCCTACCGATCCTTGACTTCGGCGATGTCATTTATAAAATAGCCTCCAACACTCTACTCAGCAAATTGGATGTAGTCTATCACAGTGCCATCCGTTTTGTCTCCAAAGCCCCATACACTACCCACCACTGTGACCTGTACGCTCTTGTTGGCTGGTCCTCACTACATGTTCGTCGTCAAACCCACTGGCTCCAGGCCATCTATAAATCACTGCTAGGCAAATCCCCGCCTTATCTTAGCTCATTGGTCACCATAGCAGCACCCACCCGTAGTCTGCGCTCCAGCAGGTATATCTCACTGGTCATTCCCAAAGCCAACACCTCCTTTGGCCGCCATTCCTTCCAGTTCTCTGCTGCCAATGACTGGAACGAATTGCAAAAATCTCTGAAGCTGGAGACTCTTATCTCCCTCAATAACTTTAAGCATCAGTTGTCAGAGCACCTTACCGATCACTGCACCTGTACACAGCCCATCTGAAATTAGCCCACTCAACTACCTCATCCCTATATTGTTATTTAATTTGCTCTTTTGCACCCCAGTATCTCTATTTGCACATAATCTCTTGCACATCTAGAATTCCAGTGTTAATACTATTGTAATTATTCTGCACTATAGCCTATTTATTGCCTTACCTCCATAACTTGCTACATTTGCACACACTGTATATATATTTTCTGTTGTATTTCTGACTTTATGTTTTTTTTTTTTTTTTTTTTTTTTTTACCCCATATGTAACTCTGTGTTGTTTTTGTTGCACTACTTTGCTTTGTCTTGGCCAGGTCGCAGTTGTAAATGAGAACCTGTTCTCAACTGGCTTACCTGGTTAAATAAAGGTGAAATAAAAAATAAAAATAAAAATCACATACTTGTCATACTGTAGTCAGTAATCCAATTGGGAGCTGTGACATGCACTGCCTGGCCTATGAGTGAGCATGTGTCATGACTCATGAGGGAGTCTGGCAGTGTGAGAAACACATTGAGTGAGAAAGAGCGAGGGGTGGGTGGGTGTTTGACACGTTTTGGGGGCGAGTGAGTGTCCGGAATGTTCTCCCTCACCGGAATATCCAGAATCTTTTTCAGAGCCGCAGCGAGAGCCTCTTCTGTAGGACTCGGTGTCTGCAGTACTCCTTGAGGCCAGCAGGGTGGCAGCGTTGCTCCTGTCCTTGACATGCTTGCTGGATGCACGTGGCTCTCGCCCACTTAGACAAGCCTGCTCCAGAGGCATACTGAGCCCTGATGAAGAACCAAATACACACCATTGAGTAACATTTCCCTGGAATATGTTTTAAAATGCGTAGGCCTATGGTACTTCAAAAAGCTCCTGTCACAAAATAGAAACACTTTGGCTCCAAGTACCAGAAAAAAATATATAGTGAGGGGTTTTTCTTTTGTGGGTTGAAATGACATTATTATGTATGCTGCTGGATACATCATCTCTGATTTAGCTCCTCCTCCTCAGTCACTTCTCCCTCCACAGCCCCGTTCCCTTTGTCTGTCTCCTCCTCTTCACTCCTAGATACAGCAGGGTCCTGTGTGTGTGGGCTGTACGTGTGTGTGTCGGGAGGATGGGGGGATGGGTGGGTGGGCTATGTGGGGGAGGGGGCTGTGTGTTTGATAATATCACATCCACCCACTAATTAAACATCACCATGAAAAATACAAATTTTTTGCATGTGTTGACCAGACATGATGGCACACTAAGGGAGATGTTAAATCATGGTGGTTAACATAGATATGATCATGAGAGCTTCAGAAGTGATTTAGCATATTTATGTGTGTGGGGAAGTCTTTAGAGCGATATAGTGTATGCAGATGTAAATGTGCTTCTTTATGTAACACTGTGTGACCCTATAGGTTAACCCTATTCTGACAGACATGTTTACACAATTTCGTCTCTCCTCCCTCCATCCCTCTCTCTTTCCCCAATCTCTCAATTTTCTCTCTTTAAGTGACAGTATCTGAAAAAAAAATATATATATGACAGCTCAAGCCCCACCATGAATTTCAGCTGTTGAGGTAAACATATTTGTCTCTTGGAGAAGAGCTTTAAGTCAGTCATGGGACTTGTAAGCAGAAAGATTGGATAAAAATCGATGTATTAAACAATAGCTGACTAAATGAAATCTATTTGCACCTCAAGCTTTTTAGAGGGGCACAAAGTAACGCTGTGCGTCTATATAGCCCCCTGAGAACTTACACTTTCTTGTTCATGATGATACACAATGGCAGGTTTTAAGAAGTTCCGACTAAGCTTTTGTTTATAGGTAACTTTCTGTGGTGTTATTTTGTAAACAAAGGGCCACTAGGACAAACGTGTATGATGTGTATCAAACGTGCGCGGCTCCTCCCCTATCCCTTATGTAACATCACAACTTCGGCAGAGCTGACACACTTGCTCTATTGCTTTACACATTAACAAACGCGATATACAAAACGCACGAAATAAATCAGAAATAATTAGGCCTAATAAATCAATCAAAGAAAGAACATGACAACTATATTTGTCAGCAGGTTTAAATCAGGTCTAAAAGTCCACATATAAAGCAACTGTGGTCAGTGCACCTTTTAAATTAAATTATTGTTTTAAAAGTCTCAGTCTCAAAGTATATTTAAAAAACAGCTTACCTCCAATAACAATTTAGACTCTTTGCCACTGGTGGTTCACTTCACTTGCATAGCGCTCCGTATCGCCTTATTTTTGACTAGAGCACCTCATTTATCTTTCAACGTTTTCCTTATGTCATGTCATCTCTGCGTGTGTTTCGCTGCGTTTCTATTACATATATCTCATTCAATTTATAAACTAGCTGCCGGGATTTGAAGACTACCTGTAGCCGAGACGAGCGCAAATCCGAAGATTAATAATCGGTCCCCAACCTGAAAATGGCCCCGCCTCCTAGACCTCCCCGCGGGTTCCACTAGTTGCCACAGCCACAAAGTCAAAATTGGCTATAGGCCTATTGTAAAAATTAATGGATTTTTTTTTGTTGCTTTTTAGTCGTAATTTAAAGTTAGGCATAAGGGTAGGAGTATGGTTAAGGTTAAAATTAGGTTTAAAAATCACATTTTAAGAAGATACATTGTAGACATATTAAGGGTTTATGACTTTGTGGCTATGGTAGCTAGTGACGACCCTCCCCTTGCTAGAATGACAATCTGTTCCCGTCGATATTAAGAGATTGCTCGTGCGCGGCCCTCCAGGCCAAATCTGGGAGGATGTAGCATAATAAAGACTACTTAGTTTGCTGGACACGTGTAGGGGTGGGACCGCATGAGTTTTGAGCTGAAGGGACTGGATGAGAACGTCAGGACTTGAGTAACAGAGGTGTGACTAGAGTGATGACGTTTGGACAGAATATCATAGGGACAAACAGAGATCCTATTAAATTACCAAATTATATGGGGACAAAGCTCTACCTATTCTGTTATTTCTATACCGTGTTTCTTTGGGTCACTGGACTTGTTATGCTACAGCCTAGGCTACACTTAACAGCCTACGTCAACTGGACTAATGAAAAGAGACCGACAGGGAAGCATGGTGTGATTTAAAAATAGATACATACATGGTGTGATTTAAAAATAGATACATGCATACATTTTTTGCCTTCCCTATGGGAGAATTAGAATTGCTACATTGTTGCTACATTACACGTGTCTCTCAGATGTGAAATGTGCCATAGTTCATCAGTCAGCTGGTCCAGAACTCATCCACATGGCTCTCCTACGAACGACTCTCAGCCAGTGAGTGCCACGGGATCTGGTCGAGCACGTGAGCAGAGCCTAAGGAGGCGGGGTTAGGCAAATGAGCACATGCTGCTAGCAGACAGAGCACTGATTGTACAGCCAGGGAGACTATAGAAACCCTGACAAGTGGCGTAGCAGTTCCGCACGCACGCTACTGCGTGGGTAAAGTCACCGCGGAAGCCAAGTGATAATTGAGTTGTTTGCTCTATAACCTGTTAGTTCATATGCCTTGACACCTTGATATATAGGCCTAAATCCGAGACAATAAAAAGACACAGTGGCAGAATAAATTCAACCATACATTTGTTTCATTACATAACCAGAGAGCAACATCTGTCTGGTGAAGTCCACAAAGCATATTGCATGTAACAAACAGTTACATGACCTACAGCATGGTCAAGCAAGGTAATGTTTCCGACATTTTCAGACTACTAAACAACTAATGATTTAAAAACATGGAGAGTTACCCCAAGTCGCAAAGAAAACAGGAACGGCCTCCACTAATCCAGCACCATTAACATCTATGTTTAGTTTAATACAGTGACAACTAAAATATACCCGAAACGATATAGTACAATCAACTTAAGCTAAGTATGTGGCTGTCCATGGTAATGATTGTGTGTGTGCGTGCAAGTAGAAAAACCATGTTGATTCACCCATCCTCTTTCATGTTGCCTAAACGGTCTATGACTGTCATACAGTACATGCTTTAAGTTTGTCCGAGGCTACCTGGCTAAACTGCTTGTTCGCTAGCCTATCTTCCTTTCCAGGTCAGCTAGTTAACGTTAGCATACTACATCTAGCTACATGTTGAACTTCCATCCTCTCAGGCCAGGGGCACAATGTGTGAATTTATGGTTGGATCAGAATCGCCATTATAATCATTGATCAGTACGGAGAATTAAGTAAAACCACAAGTTCAAATCCCCATCTCCATCCATGGCTAATTTAGGAAAGGGATGATTTTAGTTAGCTAGCCACTGGAGGACGACGCAAGGATATGCAACAATTCAAGTTATTTTTTTCTGTCAATGACGTTTGGCTTCTGATGTGATTGGTCTGAAGCCGAATCCAAACTGGCTTCCCTTGACACTTTTTTTTTTTTTTGGTGCACCAGGACCATTCACAGCTGAGCTCACTCAGTTTAGCGCAATGCTGATTGGCTGTTATTTTATTTGAAAAAATTATCAAGGGTGGCCAAATGCTCGCTAGCTTCCCTTGCATTCAATGCTATGGGCGGCAACAATTTACTATTTTTGACCAGACAGCATCAGATAGATACACTACACATACTGAGACAGAGGGGCGCTGTTTTGTTCAATCGGATGCTTTCTGGTGAGATACATTTCTTTCAATTCGCATAAGGCTACATGTATGAAACACAGAGACTAATGATACATTTTTTTTTGGGGGGGGGGTCTGGCTTCCCTTAGCATCCATGAATACACGGCCCTGTCCGCAAGGTCCACAAATATTTGTCTTAATATTAACGTTTGAAATATATATTTTGATAGACCAAAGTATCAGCTATCACAGGGGGTTCCCAAACCCCCCCCCCCCAAACTGTTGACAACTCTTTTTTTCAGGTTTAACGGTTATTTCTTGCAATTCTCTACATTTTTCCGTTGTGTATTCATGTGATATGAGTGACTCAAACATTACAACAAAATCTATGGGCTAAAAAAAACCTAGCTTAAACAGCTGACCTGGACATTTATGACAAGTTATAAATAGCTACGTTTGGGAACCACACCACAAAAGGAACAACCTACTTTTTTTCTTCATAAAATGCTATTGGATTTATGTCAACTCTGTTAGGACACCATAACAGGCATTTCATTTTTCAATTATTGTCCAACAAGTGTTAAGGCCTTGATTATTTAATTCTAACATTGGATTATTCAAATATGTAATACAAATCTCCAAAACTTTTTGGTTTTATAGCACTATTAAATGCTACAGTGCTAATTTCGTTCAAATTTTGGCATGTTTTTCCTAGATTTAGAACATAAAACATTTATAAAGCAAACATTATCCCTTAACACAGCAACATCAATTGTTTAAGCATATGTTGAACAGTGATGACCATAATTCTTCAGAATACTCAAAACAGACACTTTTGCCTTGAAGAAAAAAATTAAATACAAACATTGGTGGAAAATGATTCATTTGAAAATCCTCAATAAAAACAACTATTCTATCAGATCTTTCTGCACTAACGGCGTTGACGTTAGCTATAAATCTGCCAGAGTTGACAAAAATTGAATTTCATTCAAGTGGTTTACACACTAGCAATTTAGTTTTTCCTCAGTTGCTTTGACTCAGACATAATTAATTGTAATATATTTAAACCAACATTCAAATTCCATTTTAATCTCAGGCAGATTAAGTTGACAGTTTATGGCCTGGCTATGTGAATAAGGGCAGGCAGAAATCTAGAGGTAGCTTACAAAGAAATGCCAGCAGACTGACATTTAGCAGCAGTCATAACTTTATTTAACATTATTAAAAGTTCCAATAAACCATGTCACATTTAAACAATAGATGCCTGCTTTGTCCCAACATCAACTGAGCAAATTACAAGAAAAACATATATATTTTTTTTTAAACAGATGGATCGGAAGACAAAACATGTATTTTTTTTTCTCACAATACATCGAAGATAAGAGCATAAAAGAAATGTGGCACTGGCCAGTCCAGAACAAGGACTCAAGTCCTGCTTAACCAAACAAGTCAGTTTGATACTGCATATTATATTGACGTCCCCTTCCTCCGCCACACACCTACTTGATGTGGTGGGTCAAATGTATTCTAGCAAGCCTTCATCCCATCTCAAGCATGCCCGTTTACAATATGAAATGTCTGTCAGAGGTAACAGGTGACTGTAGGGTCCAACAAACCCTCTGCTGTCCTCGAAGTCAATCCTCATTTAGGACGTCTGCCTCGCTGAATTCATTAGAACGTGATCCTCATTCACTCCTCCTAAAATGGTTCATTCCCATAGAAAAACAGTGACACACCTCACTCTCCTCTTCATGTGTAGGCTACGGTGGGGCTTCAGGTGTGTGCAGTGGGCAGGCCCAGCAGACAGGGGGCACTCAGCAGGGTTGGGTGGCTGCTGACGTGCATGGTCCCTGCTGTGGAGTACTTGAGGAAAGTAGCACGGGTCTCTCTGCTCTGGGCCCGGGCTGCAGCCCCTGCCTGGATTAGCATTATCCTCAGCAGGGTCGTCTCACTGAAAGAGGCAGACAGGAGAAAGAGGTGGGGTCAAAATACAACAGAGAAGAAGTACATTACACTTCAAAGTCTGATAGGGAATCATCTGTCAAGTGTATTTTAAAATCAGTGTGGAGACAAGGATAAAATAATTTTGACAATTGAGAAAGAGCCTCTCCTCACCTGCCTATGTGGATACTGGAGGCAACACACCAGGCAGTCTCTCCCTCTGGGGTGGGGGGCTCCTGCAGTACCCTACGAGCCAGACAGAGGGCAGCACCAGCCAGGTGGGCAGCCAGGAACAGCACACACTGTCCCTCCAGCAGAGAGAGCTCCAACAGGTAACGAGACATCCACACCACCTGGACGTAGAAACAAGGGGGATGGTCCAGGTTGTCTTTAATGCGGTCATGCGGCACATCTCAGAAGACTAACATGTTCATGTGGATCTGATAATCTGAGCAGTTTGACTAGCAAATAGGTTAAAGCAATCATTTGGCCAATGCGGTTTCTGTCTAAACCTTCCAAGGGTGCCACTTTGTCCTCCATAGCACTTGCTAAGTGATAATTGACCCTGCCGCGTTGTGCTTTTTATTTCTGAACGTTTTCAATCCCTATGAAGATCTCCAGTGAAGGCAGAAACAACGTTGACACTACAACACAGAACCACATTATCCTGAATGCTAATCAATAAAAACGTCTTAAATTCACTGCTCTGTTTTGCTTGTTTACAGTGGGTCATTTCATAGGGAACTGTCAGAGGCGCTCTCGTGTTACATCACCAACATTTAGAGTGTAAAGGAGCAAACATGGCGTCCGTTCTAAAACCTGGCCGAACTCTGCTCTGGGTTAAAGTGTTGCGGGTTCACCCACCTTGGCGCTGCAGTGGGCGATTGAGGCAGAGAGGAGCAGGAAGTGCAGCGGAGAGCAGTGGGAAATCTCAAACTTCAGCTCAGTGAGGACCCGGCGCTCCATACCGAGCAGCTGTCTCTTGGAGTAGCCGTTCTCCATGAGGAAGCACAGCTCAGACACCTGGAGGAGAGAGGGAGGGGGTTGGAGAATACTAGAGAAAGGCCTGGTCCAAAAACAACCCTGCCCAATCCCCTTTTCCTGTAGCTCCCACAGTCGGCGTTTGCAGGTCTGGAAGAACCCGACATACAGTGCATTCGGAAAGTATTCAGACCCCTTGACTTTGTTACGTTACAGCCTTATTCTAAATTTGATTAAATTGTCCCCACCCCCAAAAAAAAAATTTTTTTTTATAAAAAAATAATAATCAATCTACACACTACCCCATAATGACAAAGCAAAAACAGGTTTAGAAATGGTTTGCAAACATATATAAAAAAATGGGAAATATCACATTTACATACAGTACCAGTCAAAAGTTGGGACACACCTACTCATTCCAAGGGTTCTCTTTATTTTCTACATTGTAGAATAATAGTGAAGACACCAAAACTATGAAATAACACATATGGAATCATGTAGTAACCAAAGAGTTAAACAAAATCAAAATATATATTTTATATTTGAGATTCTTCAAAGTAGCCACCATTTGCTTTGATGACAGCTTTGCACACTCTTGGCATTCTCTCAACCAGCTTCATGAGGTAGTCACCTGGAATGCATTTCAATTAACAGGTGTGCCTTCTTAAAAGTTAAGGAAATAAATTCTACAAATTAACACGTTTGAGCCAATCCGTTGTGTTGTGACAAGGTAGGGGTGGTATACAGAAGACAGCCCTATTTGGTAAAAGACCAAGTCCATATTATGGCAAGAACAGCTCAAATAAGCAAAGAGAAACGACAGTCCATCATTATCTTCAAGAAAGGAAGGTCAGTCAATCCGGAAAATTTAAAGAACGTTGATAGTTTCTTCAAGAGCAGTCACAAAAACCATCAAGCGCTATGATGAAACTGATTCTCATGAGGACCGCCACAGGAAAGGAAGACCGAGTTACCTCTGCTGCAGAGGATGAGTGCATTAGAGTTACCAACCTCAGAAATCAGTAATTATCTGCACCTCAGATTGCAGCCCAAATAAATGCTTCAGAGTTCAAGTAACAGACACATCAACTGTTCAGACACTGCGTGAATCAGGCCTTCATGGCCCCGTGTAGCTCAGTTGGTAGAGCATGGCGCTTGCAATGCCAGGGTTGTGGGTTCGTTTCCCACGGGGGGCCAGTATGAAAATGTATGCACTCACTAACTAAGTCGCTCTGGATAAGAGCGTCTGCTAAATGAGTAAAATGTAAAATGGTCAAATTGCTGCAAAGAAACCACTAAAGGACACCAATAAGAAGAGACTTGCTTGTGCTAAGAAACACGAGCAATGGACATTAGACCGGTGGAAATCTGTCCTGTGGAGTCCAAATTTGATATTTTTGGTTCCAATCGCTGTGCTTTGTGAGACGCAGAGTAGGTGAACGGATGATCTCCGCATGTGTGGTTCCCACCGTGAAGCATGGATGAGCTGTGATGGTGTGGGGGTGCTTTGCTGGTGACACTGTCAGTGATTTATTTAGAATTCAAGGCAAACTTAACCAGCATGGCTACCACAGCATTCTGCAGCGATACGCCGTCCCATCTGGTTTGCGCTCAGTGGGAATATCATCTGTTTTTCAACAGGCAGGACAATGACCCAACACACCTCCAGGCTGTGTAAGGGCTATTTTACCAAGAAGGAGAGTGATGGAGTGCTGCATCAGATGACCTGGCCTCCACAATCACCCGACCTCAACCCAATTGAGATGGTTTGGGATGAGTCGGACCGCAGAGTGAAGGAAAAGCAGCCAACAAGTGCTCAGAATGTGGGAACCCCTTCAAGACTGTTGGAAAAGCATTCCAGGTGACTAACTCATAAAGCTGGTTGAGAGAATGCCAAGAGTGTGCAAAGCTGGCAAAGGGTGGTTACTTTGAAGAATCTAAAATATATATTTTGATTTGTTTAACACTTTTGGTTACTACATGATTCCATGTGTTATTTCATAGTTGTCTTCACTATTATTCTACAATGTAGAAAATAGTAAAAATAAAGAAAAACACTTGAATGAGTAGGTGTGTCCAAACTTTTGACTGATACTGTAAGTATTCAGACCCTTTCCTCAGTACTTTGTTGAAGCACCATAGGCAGTGATTACAGTTTAGAGTCCTTGGGTATGACGCTACAAGCATGGCACACCTGTATTTGGGGAGTTTCTCCCATTCTTCTCTGCAGATCCTCTCAAGTTCTGTCAGGTTGGATGGGGAGCGTCGCTGCACAGCTATTTTCAGGTCTCTCCAGAGATGTTTGATCAGGTTGAAGTCCGGGCTCTGGCTGGGCCACTCAAGGACATTCAGAGACTTGTCCCGTAGCCACTCCTGCGTTGTCTTGGCTGAGGGCTTAGGGTCGTTGTCCTGTTGGAAGGTGAACCCAGTATGAGGCTCTGGAGCAGGTTTTCATCAATGATCTCTGTACTTTGCTCCGTTCATCTTTCCCTTGATTTTGACTAGTGTCCCTGCCCCTGAAAAACATCCCGACAGCATGATGCTGCCACCACCATAGGGATGGTGCCAGGTTTCCTCCAGACATGACGCTTGGCATTCAGGCCAAAGAGTTCAATCTTGGTTTCATCAGACCAGATAATCTTGTTTCTCAGGGTCTGAGAGTCCTTTAGGTGCCTTTTGGCAAACTCCAAGCAGGCTGTCATGTGCCTTTTACTGAGGAGTGGCTTCCATCTGGCCACTCTACCATAAAGGCCTGAGTGCTGCAGAGATGGTTGTCCTTCTGGAAGGTTCTCCCATCTCCACAGAGGAACTCTGGCGCTCTGTCAGAGTGACCATTGGGTTCTTGGTCACCTACCTGATCAAGGACCTTCCCCCCCGATTGCGCAGTTTGGCCGGGCGGCCAGCTCTAGAAAGAGTCTTGGTGGTTCCAAACTTATTCCATTTAAGAATGATGGAGGCCACTGTGTTCTTGGGGACCTTCAATGCTGCAGAAATATTTTTGGTACCCTTCCCCAGATCTGTGCCTCGACACAATCCTTCCTCTGAGGTCTACGGACAATTCCTTCGACCTCATGGCTTGGTTTTTGCTCTGACGTGCACTGTCAACTGCGGGACCTTAGACAGTTGTGTGCCTTTCCAAATCATGTCCAATCAATTAATTGACCACAGGTGGACTCCAATCGAATTGTAGAAACATCTCAAGGATGATCAATGGTAACAGGATGCACCTGAGCTCAATTTCAAGTCTCATAGCAAAAGGTCTGAATACTTATGTAAATACGGCATCTTTTTTTTTATTTTATACATTTGCAAAAATGTCTAAACCTGTTTTTCGCTTTGTCATTATGGGGTATTGTGTGTAGATTGATGAGGAAAATGTTTTATTTAATCGATTTTAGAATAAGGCTGTAACGTAACAAAATGTGTTAAAAGTTAAGGGGTCTGAATACTTTCAGAATGCATTGTATATGCAACGCTTACTTGATTATGCTACAGCAAGCTACGCATAATGGCTTCAGTGAGGGAAAAAGTTGGTAAAGAACTCCATATGTATCTGTTGTAGAATACCTCAGGGAGAAGACTCTCTTCTTTCTTGGCAGCCAGGAAGAGACAGACCACTCCCAGCAGCTGCAGTTTGGCAGTGTTCAGCTTGATTTTATGTAGACAGCGGTTCAGGAGGTGGACAGACAGGTAGAGGGTCTCCTCTGAGAAATGGAACACCTCCTGTAAGAAGAAGGAAGGGGTGATGGGGAGCACACAGTGGCCTGAATTTTACCACATACATTTTGTCTTAGGTAAGCTGAAGGGCACCTGCTTAAAAACTGCTTCATTATGGAGGGTCAACCTGTTTTCAAGTAAGTGCGCCTTTCCTACATTTGAGGAGTAGCAGGTTGAGTACATTTTAACCAGGGAATCCTTTTAGATAAATAGTAGAGCTACACATGAGGGGAACTCACATTGACTTGGATGAGCCAGTCGACCAGTATGGCACGGGTGGTGTCTGTGAAAGGTCTGGCTAGGTCTGCATTGGGGAAGGTGAACCGCAACTGACTTCTCTGGAAAAGAAGGCAGTGTCAGTGAATGAGGTACAGCAAAACAACAAAATAACTTCACTAGCTAAGTTTCCATCCAAGTGGCGACAGCTTTTCATGCAGATATGCTAACATTTTCCCACCAGGGATGTTTCCACCAAACTGACTTGTTGCAGATAAGAATCAGTGCGTGATGTAGTGCACACAATTTTATTTTTCGCTGAAGTTGTCATGTACAAAACAAATCTCAAGTTTCATGTGTTTCAGTCGCATTTCCAACTCCACCGATATTTTGGACACAAAAACTTGCGTTAAAATACCACACCATGTCATCGCGTGACTCAAAGTTTATGGTTGTTGATGGTTGTTATATCAATATTTGCACATTAAGGCGTTTCCACCGCCATTTCTCGCATAATTAATTTAACCGACAAAGATCACACTATGTTGAACGAACAAATGATCTGTCAGGATTTACAAAAATTGTTCCGAAACTTCCTGTTTGCATCACGGCTACCGTGATTGTATCTTTATATACGGTATACCTTTACTCGCATAAAAACTGTGGATGGAAACGGGGTTACTGATTAAAACGTAGAGCTATCCTGGACACTAACAATACAAGCCTACTCCCAACCTTGTTACATTTGTGCCACAAGAGTGTGAGCTAAAGCCGGAGCTAAAGGAATTAACTCCGGGATCTAACAAGGCTACCTAGGTCTCAGGCAAGGTTACTCATTACATGGCTCATGGAACCACCTCTATTATTATGATTATTATTACCACCATCATGTCAGAGAAGATGTCCCCATGCGTAGCTCCTGTCGTAGATTAGCCCCAGCGTCAGCAGGCCAGGCACTAACGCCTGCAGGCTATAGAGACCCTGGAGGCCATGCAGGTAGAGCAGCACAGCCTCTTCCTCCATACAGCCATCTGACCATCGGAGAGAAAAGGTTAACTTAGCACAGACGCATGGCTTAACACACAACTAAACTCAGCAAAAAAAAAAAGAAGCGTCCTCTCACTGTCAACTGCGTTTATTTTCAGCAAACTTAACATGTGTAAATATTTGTATGAACATAACAAGATTCAACAACAGATATAAACTGAACAAGTGCCACAGACATGTGACTAACAGAAATGGCATAATGTGTCCCTGAACAAACAGGGGGTTCAATATCAAAAGTAACAGTCAGTATCTGGTGCGGCCACCAGCTGCATTAAGTACTGCGGTGCATCTCCTCCTCATAGACTGCACCATATTTGCCAGTTCTTGCTGTGAGATGTTACCCCACTCTTCCGCCAAGGCACCTGCAAGTTCTCTGACATTTCTGGGGGGGGAATGGCCCTCACCCTCAAGCCAACAGGTCCCAGACGTGCTCAATGCGATTGAGATCCAGGCTCGTCACTGGCCATGGCAGAACACTGACATTCCTGTCTTGCAGGAAATCACGCACAGAACGAGCAGTATGGCTGGTGACATTGTCATGCTGGCGGGTCATGTCAGGATGAGCCTGCAGGAAGGGTACCACATGAGGGAGGAGGATGTCTTCCCTGTAACGCACAGTGTTGAGAGTGCCTGCAATGACAACAAGCTCAGTCCGATGATGCTGTGACACACCACCCCAGATCATGACGGACCCTCCACCTCGATCCCACTCCAGAATACAGGCCTCGGTGTAACGCTCATTCCTTCGACGATAAACGCGAATCCGACCATCACCCCTGGTGAGACAAAACCGCGACTTGTCAGTGAAGAGCACTTTTTGCCAGTCCTGTCTGGTCCAGCAACGGTGGGTTTGTGCCCATAGGCGACGTTGTTGCCGGTGACATCTGGTGAGGAGCTGCCTTACAACAGGCCTACAAGCTCTCAGTCCAGCCTCTCTCAGCCTATTGCAGAGAGTCTGAGCACTGATGGAGGCATTGTGCGTTCCTGGTGGAACTCAGGCAGTTGTTGCCATCCTGTACCTGTCCCGCAGGTGTGATGTTCGGATGTACCGATCCTGTGCAGGGGTTGTTACACATGGTCTGCCATTGCAAGGACGATCAGCCGTCCATCCTGTCTCCCTGTAGCGCCGTCTTAGGCATCTCAGTACAGACATCGCAATTTATTGCACTGGCCACATCTGCAGTCCTCATGCCTTCTTGCAGTATGCCTAAGGCACATTCACACAGATGAGAAGGGTATTTTTTTGCCGAGTTGATATACTACATTTGGTACAGAAGTATATTGCAGTGACCTGAATGAGAGGGGCTGTCGTCCTCATGGAAGCCCATGACAATGCCATCGTCTGTCGACACAGGCAGCCTCCTGGCCTGCACAGAAATACACAACAGGACAATTAAATTAACACAGAGCGTGGCACAAAGGAAGGATAAGATGTCAAAACATATGGTATTGGTAAGAGTGCATTAATACGGAGACTTCACATACTGCTCTGAGACTTCAATAAAGGATTTGATGTGAAGAGTACTTGAGGCTTATGGGGCGAGAGACACTTGTGGGCCTTTGCAGCTGGGCTGTATTCATTAAGCCGATTCTGTTGCAAAATGTTTCTTAAACGGATGAAACGGGGAGGGACCTACCTGAATTTGTCCAATAGAAATTCTCATTTTACTGTTTGGACTAATGATTGCACCCCTGAACAGACTGAAGAGCGTTAACAGCAGGAAGAGGTCAGGCTGTAGCAGGAGAGAGGAGGCGTACCCATCTGCTCTCTGGCTCAGTCTTCTGGTGGGTCCCCCTGAGCTCTCCCTCCTGGGGCTTCCAGTGCTCTTTGGGCCCACAGGCATTGGCCAAGTCTCTTAAGGGGGCTCGTCTCTCTTCCGCCACCTGTGTGGGAGGCAGCCAAAAATACATCTTAGCAACAGATCAAAATGTACAGAATGGTTACCTGGAGGAAAACGGGGGAGGGTGATACTTTTTCAATTTCAGTCAAGTGGAGGGTTTAGTAATTTTTATATTTCAGTGTTTTAGAATGAGTTGCTTATTAGGAGATAGAGGTGTGTGCCCGATGTTGTCCCTCATCTCGGATTCTCCTCTGGGCGCGCAATATCAATTGAGCCTATAGGCTATTTAGTGTGGTCTCAATCAAAATGATCCATAGGCTATGAAGTGCATGCTCAGAGAAGCACAGAGCAAAGTTCTATTTCTAAAGACAGCTGCTGGGATGGTGTAAATAAAACCAGGCTGCATTACACACCGCAACAGATATTCTAACCCTGAGCCCTGCTCTGTTCTTGATCAAAAACGGTATGCTGCGTAACCAATGGCTGTGTGTGTGGGGCTACAGTGGCAGTTCAGGAGGAGAGTCAAAGGTTCCTTCCAAAAATATATATATATAATAACTATCTTGCGCACTGACTATCCTATAGCCTATGTTCTGTTCAGTTTGAGAAACGAGAGCGCCAAGATAAGATTTTGTAGAAAATAAAACTGATCCAATTATATAAAATGATCTATAACTGCGCTATAAAATACCAGGGAAAGACGTGACTGATGCATATGGGGATATCATCGTTTTGTTTCTTTGACATTCAGAGACTGAGTTTGCTTGGGAAATAATCTAATTATGTCACTTTCAATTGATTAAGCTATTCACTTTCTGTACAATAGAAGACTGCTTTTAGGGAAACACTTGTGACAGTCTCTCGTTGGGTTAAGCCACGGAAGTGTAGCCAGCAGTTAAAGCTTAAATGTTTCTGCGTTGGTAGGCCTACTCTGTCTGGGGTGGCAAGGTAGGCCTAACTTTTGAAAGTACCACGCTCAGATTCCTAATGATGTCTCAGTAATTATTTGCAAACAGGAACAGTTTAGTTGCAAACAAGACATTAATTTGGCAATGGAGAAATATGGTAAGATGAACATAGGCCTCTCTCTGGCCATTCTTAGCCTGTCATTTCAGTAATTTGTGTGGTATAAAAAAAAAAAAATAGTTTCCCACTAATATGTAACATTTCGTAGAATTGCATGAAATGTTTAGAAAAGGCAAAACAACTTAAAAGTCCATCTAAAACGTGAACCGATTCTCAATTGCGGTAAGGTTCTAGAAAACATAAATCCCTCTTTCACCAATGCAAAATACACTTACACTATTTTAAGCGGTTTTAACAGTTGCAGCCGACAGTACTTTTCAGTGACAACATGTTTGTGGTGTCCTTTAGTTTACACAGGTGTTATCTATGGCTATCTATGCTGAACAAAAATATAAAACGCAACATGTAAAGTGTTGGTCCCATGTTTCATGAGCTGAAATAAAAGATCCCAGAAATGTTCCATACGCACAAAAAGCTTATTTCTCTCAAATTTGTTTACATCCCTGTTAGTGAGCATTTCTCCTTTGCCAAGATAATCCATCCACCTGACAGGTACGGCATATCAAGAAGCTGATTAAGCAGCATGATCATTACACCGGTGCATCTTGTGCTGGGGACAATAAAAGGCCACTCTAAAATGTGCAGTTTTGTCACAACACAATGCCACAGGTGTCTCAAGTTGAGGGAGCGTGCGATTGGAATGCTGACTGCAGGAATGTCCACCAGAGTTGTTGCCAGATAATTGCTTTAATTGTATTCCCACACCACATGCTAGACTACAGCAACACCATTTTCCTTGCCATAACCCCACAAAAGAGAGAAGATGTTGGTTGTGTTGCATTTCAGCATATTGTGCGTTTTTGTGTGGCTTAATTCGTAAGAAAATAAAAATTTGGGGGGGGGGAACTTCAGAAAGTTATTAGAGCGATGCATGATGGGCAATGGTGTTCTACACTGCCTTTGTGTGTTCCACATACAGTGGGGAGAACAAGTATTTGATACACTGCTGATTTTTCAGGTTTTCCTACTTACAAAGCATGTAGAGGTCTGTAATTTTTATCATAGGTACACTTCAACTGTGAGAGACGGAATCAAAAAAAAATAATCCTGAAAATCACATTGTATGATTTTTAAGTAATTAATTTGCATTTTATTGCATGACATAAGTATTTGATCACCTACCAACCAGTAAGAATTCCAGCTCTCACAGACCTGTTAATTGTTCTTTAAGAAGCCCTCCTGTTCTCCACTCATTATCTGTATTAACTGCACCTGTTTGAACTCATTACCTGTATAAAAGACATGCTTTTCTGCAAAGGGGACAGGACGACTGCACCGTATTGGGGGTAGGATAGATGGGGCCATGTATCGCAAGATCTTGGCCAACAACCTCCTTCCCTCAGTAAGAGCATTGAAGATGGGTCGTGGCTGGGGCTTCCAGCATGACAACGACCCGAAACACACAGCCAGGGCAACTAAGGAGTGGCTCCGTAAGAAGCATCTCAAGGTCCTGTAGTGGCCTAGCCAGTCTCCAGACCTGAACCCAATAGAAAATCTTTGGAGGGAGCTGAAAGTCTGTATTGCCCAGCGACAGCCCCGAAACCTGAAGGATCTGGAGAAGGTCTGTATGGAGGAGTGGGCCACTTTTTCTTGTACATTACACAATTTCTTTCATAATGCATTTTATACAAGGCTATGTCGAATTTTATGAGGGTTGCCAGATTATTATTTTTTGGGGCGGTATCAATGAAGGTATTTGGGGAATGGGGATAAATTTTTATGACGGGAAATTATAATACACACGCATATACACACTCTGTTTGTACTCATGTTATAGCCAACTCTTGGCTTTTGTATGAATTATTTTTAATAAAATATTGTATGTATTCATTATCTTTAACTGGTTAAAATGTTTGTAGTTTGCATGTTTCAGTAATGATTAACATGGTTAAATAGTCGTAAATCTCTACTTGATTTAGCTTTTGGTATATTTGGCATTTTCACACATTCTGTATTTCCACTAAAGAAAGCAATAATTAACCAACACACTACTGTAAATAAATATTACAACCTCTGGGGTATAAGATGTTGGGTATAGTGGTGTAGCAGAGTCTGAAATTGATTAAATACCCTAACCTATGTTCAATGTCAGCAGCAATAGGAGAGTCTGACATATAACCCCTAACTTGAGTTCAGTTTTCACCAATGAGAACCAAGAGGGACCTAGCTATGTCCTTCATGACTGGGAAAGGCCTTCATTCTAGGCTGTAGAAAATCCTACATCCATCTCATTAGATCAGAACAGGCAGGATCAACACTTATTCATATTACCGGTTTGCATCCTAAAAAAATGATAGTTGTATTTTGCTGCATAACACACTGTCTTCCCATATGATGTGGATCATTGTCAGGTTATTTGATATATAAGCTTCAGTAACAAAAAAACACCATGGTTGTAATAACACTTTAAACAGGTTGTTTGTAAATGTGTTTGTTTTGGGTCCACACTGGTAAGTTATCTTAAGTAGATTAGACAGTCAGAGGATTTTCTTCTGAATAA
Organism: Coregonus clupeaformis; assembly: GCF_020615455.1. Lineage (NCBI taxonomy): Eukaryota > Metazoa > Chordata > Actinopteri > Salmoniformes > Salmonidae > Coregonus > Coregonus clupeaformis. The sequence continues at coordinate 17,112,553 of NC_059197.1, read as the reverse complement.
CTGGTCAGTGCATAGCACTTTCCATTCAGCTTCAGGCAACTTTGACGTAAGGCTTGATCACACCTGTAGTGACTACTTCTATCCGTCAAGCCCATTGTTGCCTATCCATTGTTCACTAGATATATCAACGTAATTACACCCAACACAATGTTGAAAAACAGAATGCTTCCCACCACTAGATCACATAACTAGACGGGAGCTGGACGTGATCCCAAAGCTGCCACCAATGTAGAAGAAGAAAGTGAAAGCTGCAACAGGGACTCTAACCAGGGCTCATGTGGTAAAGTGAGCTCTAACGCCAATTGCTATGATTGCCCAGAGGTCTATTAGGCTGAGGCAGTAGGCCTACAATGCTGGCATATGCCTTGTTACAATAGCCTAAGTATAGAACATGATTGACACGACCGTAATAATCATCCTGAAACATTATTTTTTCTTCTGTTTCCCTACATTTATTGATGCATTAATTCATGAAAATCTATTCCCATTCCCCAATCAAATACCTTCAATACCACAAAAAAAATAAAAGACATACAGCTTTTTACTCCAAACTGGCAACCCTCATAAAATCCAACACACCAGTATCCCAAAGTATTAAGTGAAAACAAGCATAGAAAACAGTATTGGCATTAATAATAAAAAGGCAGGCTACTATTAGAAGTATTTCAGTGACAACCTTGCTCATTAACAATATTGAGTTGTTAACACGTTTGTTTTTTTATACAAATAAATGTGGGACACAAAAAAAGGCAGTGTAGAACACCATTGCCCAAAAATGCATTGCTCCAAGAACTTTTAAAAATGTTTTTCAGAAGTTCGTCCCCAAAAATGTATTTTCCTATGAAGGAAGTCGCACAAAAATGTGTGTTTTGCACACGAATTAAGACGCACAAAAACGCACGAAATCTGCTGAAATACATTTTGTACATATTTGCACGAATTGATTGAGAGATTGTGTTGGATGATGTGCAGGTTCGAGGGAAAAAGAAAAAAAACAATTGTACCATTTTTTGGATATTAATTATACTAAATGTTTTTAGTTCAGATTATTTGTTTGCAATATGTGATCTATAGGCCAAGACAGCTTCCTAAACTGATTATTCGATTGTGGGGTTTGAATAGTGTGATAAGACAACAGGGGCATTAGACTACATTGGGTGAATAATTGTAATTACAGCATTATTTCATCTGTAGTAATTCTTCCAAAACCCAGAGTGCATTGAGTGAATGTTAGAAAAATATATTGGTTATTTTCTAAACATAACAATGTGAACGCAAAGAGGACTCAGGCCTACAAAAAAAGTTGATGTGAACTGGCAAAAGAGTGGAGTCCTCATTCAAACGCAAGGACAGTATATAAACAGCCTTTTTATTATTTTACCCCAGAGTTCACTTAAAAGAGGACTACTTAAAAGAGGACTGAGATCGGTTATTTTAAAAGAGGACTATATGTGAAAACACCCTTAACAAAACTCCCCCGTACAGAAGACGTCTTCGTCCAATGACTTACGTGTAATGGAACTGAACTTCATGATCAAGAGCTACTAATTTTCTATGAAACCAGTCCCAAACACAGAAAGTTAATATTCAACTGTTTTACTTGGAAAGGATAAACAAACACGCAGCTGTGGGTCACCTGCACTGCGCGCATTTAAATGTTTGGACACATTATGGGACGTTGAATATACTCAACTTTAAGCATTATATTTAAACTTTAACTCACCTTCTTGTGTAAGTCCACCAGTGGCATGGAATCGCATAATCCGGTCTTGGCCATGATGCTCCGATCCGGAGACAGCAAATGCACTTAAGAGGCCCTGCAGCTACTTGAAACTTCCCACGAGGGAAGGCGGATGAGAAAAGAGATGAAAACAGCCAACATTATCTAAGGGTCGGCTAATAAACACAGGTGATTGTCTAATTGGGGGTGGGGACGTATACATCATGATTTGCATGTGCGTGACTGATCCCTGATCAGTTTACACACTTACATATTCAGTATGAATTTGGATGATGAGGAATAGGGTTGGTCAATTAGGCCTTTGGTAAACTGGGGCATAGAGTTAATTAGCCTACTTCAATCCACTTGAAATTCAAAACTTTTACAATACAATGCTTGCTTTATTGGTCTATTTGAATGGAAATTCAAAAAAAAAATGCCACGGTACCCAAACAGACACACAACATACACATCACAGGCTGGGAGCAGGGCCCCTGGAGAAATTAGCGGTAAAGTTTGTTGCGAGAGCGCACAACGGCAGAAGGAAGCATATGGGATGTTGAAGCTCATAACCCTAATGAAGAAAGAGACGCAAACACTTAATTCAGTCAAAGTCTTTACTGGCATATAATTGCAAATATTATAAACTACCATATATTGTAGCAGGTAACACCTGTTAAAGTGTAAAATCTTGCAACATGGGGGCTGAAGCTGTCTACCAGGACATAGTCTTCTCCCTAAAAGATTGCTTACCATACCTCCTCCCCAGCTAAACCTCAACTCAATAACAAGCAAATAACTATTGGTACACCAGCATTGAGATATTACATTCGTGACTATTGATCAACATTCAAAATACAGAGAAGAGAAGCAAGGTAATCACTAACACTATAACTCAAATTCCATCAACAGAGGCGGATTTCCCCCCTTCTAGCCTACAAATGATGCATTCATCATCATCAAGCCTTTTTGGTATTTACATAGCCAGTGAAGAGTTCCATATCGATTGTCTGTGTGCAGAGCCTACAGGAGAGGTCAGGGGTGTTGGCTTGCATGTTAGACGTACACACTAGACTAGACAACGCGTGGTCACTTTATTGAGACAGACAGCGACAAGGCGCAGACCGCGTGGCTTTACTGCCAGTGTCAACTTTAGAAAAGGTCTACAGCACCTCCTAGTGGCCGTCCTAACATTAACTTTAGAAAAGGTCTACAGCACCTCCTGGTGTCCGTCCTAACATTGAAGGCGACATTAGAGAGATCCATCAGAGGGAGGTTGTTCCTGAAATCCGGTCCTGCCGTTTCTGAAGCTGCCTTTACAAGGCCTGAACATGGGCCCAAGTCAAGAAAGGATAGTGAAGATAGGGATGTTTCTCATAGCCTCAGCCGTTGCGTCCAGCAGTCAGACTGTACTACCCTACTGAGGTACTGAGGTACAGAGGCTAAAGGATACAGGTATAGAGCACAGACTAGAGAGCTGTTCTACAAAGACCCACATCAATCTGCTGCTGTGCATGAGTACGCATGCACACACACACACACACACACACTTAAAAAAAAGAAACACATGAATGACCAAAATGAAGAACCAAAAGGAAAACCAACATGTTTAAACTTATTTTATATATATATATATATATATATATATATAATTAAACGAGACAATGTCTTCCAAAGTAAGGAATCGGTGGACCAAAATGTAACAAAACAATTCAAAAACAAAACAATGAAAAATGATAAGAAACATGTCTTAATGTTCCTTGAGTGAAGGAATCTTTTTAAAAAAAGGCAATAAAAAAAATATCACAGCACTTAACTGTGGACCACAATGGTTGTTTAACCTGTAACCACTCCTCTATATGTCAGAAAGGGTGTACGCGCGCATTTCGGACTGGTGAATCGTGGGAGGTTCACGCAGAGAGGAAGAGGCGAAGCGAGAAAAAATAAAAAATCTGTCCATGATGGAATACAGCGATAAGCAGAACGACTGCCTTCCCGCCTTTGGGACGACTCCCATTGTTAAAGCGGAAACCATCTCGTCATTATATACAGCATCTGTTTCACACCAGGATTGGGGTCAATTACATTTCAATCCATGACGTTAACTCAGTTGACATCCAAAATTGACTGAATTGGAATGGAACTGACCCGAACTCTAGTTCGCATGGTCCTACTCTGATGTCCTGACAAAGGACTTAGTCTGTGGCTTGCATTACTTTGAAAATACGAACCACAACCTTCAATATCGACCATTAACGAACTGAAGTGTCAATTTTCCACCAGTCAGTCAAGCTTGGCCTCATCACAGATAATCAGTGATCCATGATTTAATAGTTTGCATTCTTAAATATGGGAACATCAAATTATCTTAAAAAAAACAAAAAATATATTTACATCGATAAAAATAATATTGGAACAAATGATTGACAGCTATTCTCCTGGATATTTCTGCTCAGAGGGAGTGACAGCTACTGGAACCATGTTCATTGCTGTGTGGGGATCTGGACTGGGCTCCAGACAGGGGATTGGTCTCCTCTTCTTTCATCCTGACCGTTCTAACCACCAGGGGAACAAGTCAATCCACAGGGCAGCTGAAGCTACAACTCCACCACCTCTCTTCTTTCCCTTTAAAACTCTCCTTGACTGTGGTGTTCTTTCTCCTCCTCCTTTAGCAGTCATACAGAATCCAAAAGACATACATAAACGTAAAACAGATGTTTAGATTCAAATGGTTGTTCATACATTCTCTTCCACACACTCAAACATACAAACATATTCATTCACACATACACTGTGCAAGCAGGGAAATGGCTACCCTCCTCGAGGTACACACACCCCTCATTCTGTCCCCACCTCTCTTTCCCTCTGTAGGAACAGTCCATACGATTTGTAACAGCAAGTTTCAGCAAGAGCACTCGTAAAAATTGCAGAAATATGGCTTTTAAAACCGTAACAATCAAAAGAAAAAATTTTTTTGAAAAAAATGTGTTCTTCTTTCATGTGTTTCTACATTTGCTCTACATATTTTTTTATCCAGTAGTAAAAAAAAATCTGCAGTGTATGGGAGGATTGATGTGTTGCTTGTCAGAGTGTGTGTGTTGGATAGCTGCAGAACGCATTCGGCTGGTGGTGAGGTGGTATTTGCTGGCATAACCCGGGGATGGTGAAGTGCTGTTGATGCTTTGATGTGCCCAGTGTAGTAGTGTGGAGGGTAGACAGGCGGGGTCCTGCAGGCATGGCTAAGGGCAGCCCTGTCCTGTTCCACCTGGTCCCATCAGAATGAGAGACAGACCTGCTGAGGTCAGTGACCACATCATGCTCTAGGATCCATGTTTTCACCGCGTCTCGGTGTGAGAGTGTGTGTGTTGTGTGAGTGTGTTTGTTTGAGAGTGTCAGTTTGTGTGTGTCATCGCAATTCCCCAGCAGTGCGAGTGTGTGTGTGAACGTGTGTTAGCCTGCCTGCTCATGTGAGTGTGTGTGTGCGTGTGTTAGAGACTTCACTCCCGTATGCTGGCGGAGTAAGAGAACTGAGGGAAGTGTGTGCGCTGGTCCTGGTCTTCTGCGTCTAAGCTGTCATCTGGAGTAAACACGAGAGAGTGAGAGAAAACCAGGAGATTTACTACACAATTATTATTTTTTAAACAAAACCTGTTTTACAATAAAAAAACATCCAGATTTGAAGACATTTTTAACAGCGAGACAAAAACAAACCGACTCCTGAACTTACACTTGTCCGGGGGCGTTACGGTGATGGTCTGTGCCGTGAACTCATCGTCAAAGTAGCGCGTGTCCGTCTCTGACGTCACCTGGGGCTTGAAGGGAGGCAAGAGCTTCCTCTCTACCACGTCCTGCCAGTTTATGGTGGCGAAGAACTTGTGTGTCATCACGTCTTTGGCATCTTCTTGTCCACCTCCAAGTCTACAGAATTATCAGCATCACCATTATATTCTTCACTCAATATATACTGAACAAAAATATAAAAATGCAACATGTTAAGTGTTGGTCCCATGTTTCATGAGCTGAAAAAAATTATCCCAGAAATGTTCCAATACGAGAAAAAAAAGCGTATTTCTCTCAAACTTTGCGCACAAATTTGTTTACATCCCTGTTGGTGAGATTTTCTCCTTTGCCAAGATAATCCATCCACCTGACAGGTGTGGCATGTCAAGAAGCTGATTAAGCAGCATGATCATTACACCGGTGCACCTTGTGCTGGGGACAATAAAAGGCCACTCTAAAATGTGCAGTTGTCTCACACAACACAATGCCACAGATGTCTCAAGTTTTGAGGGAACGTGCAATTGGCATGCTGACTGCAGGAATGCTGACTGTTGTCAGACAATTTAATGTTCATTTCTCTACCATAAGCCGCCTCCAATGTCATTTTAGAGAATTTGGCAGTACATCCAACCGGCCTCACAACCGCAGACCATGTGTAACCACGCCAGTCCAGAATCTCCACATCCGGCTTCATCACCTGCGGCATCATCTGAGACCAGTCACCCAGACAGCTGATGAAACTGTGGGTTTGCCCAACCGAATAATTTCTGCACAAACTGTCAGAAACTGTCTCAGGCAAGCTCATCTGCATTCTCGTCATCCTCACCAGGGTCTTGACTTGACTGCAGTTTGGCATCGTAACCAACTTCAGTGGGGAAATGCTCATCTTCGATGGCCACTGGCATGCTGAAGAAGTGTGCTCTTCACGGATGAATCCCTGTTTCAACTGTACCGGGCAGATGGCAGACAGAGTGTATGACGTCGTGAGGGTGAGCGGTTTGCTGATGTCAACGTTGTGAACAGAGTGCCCCATGGTGGCGGTGGGGTTATGGTATGGACAGGTATAAGCTACGGACAACGAACACAATTGCATTTTATCAATGGCAATTTGAATGCACAGAGATACCGTGACGAGATCCTGAGGTCCATTGTCGTGCCATTCATCCACCACCATCCCCTCACGTTTCAGCATGAACACGGCCCCATGTTGCAAGGATCTGTACACAATTCCTGGAAGCTGAAAATGTCCCAGTTCTTCCATGGCATGCATACTCACCAAACATGTCACCCATTGAGCATGTTTGGGATGATCTGGGTCGACGTGTACGACAGTGTGTTCCAGTTCCCGCCAATATCCAGCAACTTCGCACAGCCATTATTATTATTTATTTATTTATTTTATTTAACCTTTATTTAACTAGGCAAGTCAGTTAAGAATACATTCTTATTTACAATTTACATTTACATTTTAGTCATTTAGCAGACGCTCTTATCCAGAGCGACTTACAGGAGCCTACTTGTAAAGCCCCCCCAGCCAAACCCTCCCCTAACCCGGACAAAGCTGGGCCAATTGTGCGCTGCCCTATGGGACTCCCGATCACGGGCAGTTGTGACACAGCCCGGGATCGAACCCGGGTCTGTAGTGACGCCTACTAGCACTGCGATGCAGTGCCTTAGAACGCTGCACCACTCAGAAGCCCAATTAAAGAGGAGTGGGACAACATTACACAGGCCACAATCAACTCTATGAGAAGGAGATGTGTCATGCTGCATGAGGCAAATGGTGGTCACACCAGATACCGACTGATTTTCTGATCCACGCCCATACTTTTTTTTTTTAAAGGTATCTGTGACCAGCAGTGATGAATTCATTAACTTCTTTGACGAAAATATCATGATCATTAGAAAGCAAATTACGGACTCCTCTTTGAATCTGCGTATTTCTCCAAAGCTCAGCTGTCCTGAGTCTGCACAGAACTGCCAGGACCTAGGATCAATGGAGACACTCAAGTTTTTTTATCCTGTATCTCTTGACACATTCATGAAAATAGTATTGGCCTCTAAACCTTCAAGCTGCATACTGGACACTATTCCAACTAAACTACTGAAAGAGCTACTTCCTGTGCTTGGCCCTCATATGTTGAACATAATAAATGGCTCCCTCTCCACCGGATGTGTACCAAACTCACTAAAAGTGGCAGTAATAAAGCCTCTCTTGACCCAGAAAATGTTAAAAACTCAAATCGGCCTATATCGAATCTCCCATTCCTCTCAAGAATTGTACGAAACGCTTCAGTCTGGTTTTAGACCCCATCATAGCACTGAGACTGCACTCGTGAAGGTGGTAAATGACCTTTAATGGCGTCAGACCAAGGCTCTGCATCTGTCCTCGTGCTCCTAGACCTTAGTGCTGGTTTTGACACCATCAATCACCACATTCTTTTGGAGAGATTGGAAACCTTAATTGGTCTACACAGACAAGTTCTTGCCTGGTTTAGATCTTATCTGTCGGAAAGATATCAGTTTGTCTCTGTGGATGGTTTGTCCTCTGACAAATCAATTGTAAGTTTCGGTGTTCCTCAAGGTTCCGTTTTAGGACCACTATTGTTTTCACTATCTATTTTACCTCTTGGTGATGTCATTCAGAAACACAATGTTAACTTTCATTGCTACGCGGACGACACACAGCTGTACATTTCGATGAAACATGGTGAAGCCCCAAAATTGCCTACCCTGGAAGCCTGTGTTTCAGACAAAAGGAAGTGGATGGCGGCAACTTTTTTACTTTTAAACTCGGACAAAACAGAGATGCTAGTTCTAGGTCCCAAGAAACAAAGATATCTTCTGTTGGATCTGACAATTAATCTTGATGGTTGTACAGTTGTCTAAAAAAAAAAAAAAAGCTGTGAAGGACCTCAGCGTTACTCTGGACCAAGATCTCTCAGCTTTTTTCCATCTTCGTAACATTACAAAAATCAGAAACGTTTTGTCCAAAAATGATGCAGAAAAGCTAATCCATGCTTTTGTCAATTCCAGATTAGACTACTGCAATGCTCTACTCTCCGGCTACCTGGATAAAGCACTAAAACTTAAGTTCGTGCTAAATACGGCTGCTAGAATCTTGACTAGAACCAGAAAATGTGATCATATTACTCCAGTGCTAGCCTTTCTACACTGGCTTCCTGTTAAGGCTAGGGCTGATTTCAAGGTTTTACTGCTAACCTACAAAGCATTAAATGGGCTTTTTCCTACCTATCTCTCCGATTTGGTCCTGCCGTACATACCTACACGTACACTACGGTCACAAGACGCAGGCCTCCTTATTGTCCATATAATTTCTAAGCAAACAGCTGGAGGCAGGGCTTTCTCCTATAGCGCTCCATTTTTATAGAATGGTCTGCCTATCCATGTGAAAGACGCAGACTCGGTTTTGACCTTTACATTTTTACTGAAGACTAATCTCTTCAGTAGGTCCTACGATTGAGTGTAGTCTGGCCCAAGGGTGCGAAGGTGAACGGAATGGCACTGGAGCGACGAACCGCCCTTTGCTGTCTCTGACTGGCCGGTTCACCTCTCTCTATTGTGATTCTCTGCCTCTGACCCTATTACAGGGGCTGAGTCACTGGCTTACTAGTGCTCTTCCATGCCATCCCTAGGAGGGGTGCGTCACTTGAGTGGGTTGAGTCACTGACGTGATCTTCCTGTCCGGTTTGTCGCCCCCTCGGGCTCGTGTGGTGGAGGAGATTTTCGTGGGCTATTTCAACCTCTGAATGTCCGGCTATGAAAAGCCAAGTGACATTTACTCCTGATGTACTGACCTGTTGCACCCTCTACAACCACTGTGATAATTATTGGATCCTGCTGGTCATCTATGAACGTTTGAACCTCTTGGAGAGCCATGTACTGTCATAATCTCCACCCGGCACAGCCAGAAGAGGACTGGCCATCCCCAGAGCTTGGTTCCTCTCTAGGTTTCTTCCTAGGTTCCTGCCTTTCTAGGGAGTTTCTCCTAGCCATCGTGCTTCTACATCTGCAATGCTTGCTGTTTGGGGTTTTAGGCTGGTTTCTGTACAGCACTTGTGACATCTGCTGATGTAAAAAGGACTTTATAAATACATGTGATTGATTGACCAACAGATGCATACGGAATGTATACAGACCCCTTTACTTTTTCACGTTACAGCCTATTCTAAATTGGATGAAATATTTTCCCCCCTCAATCAATCTACTCACAATAGCCCATAATGACAAAGCGAAAACTGGTTTAAGAAACGTTTGAAAATATATTTAAAAAAAACTGAAATACCTTATTTACATAAGTACTCAGACCCTTTGCAATGAGACTCGAACTTGAGCTCAGGTGCATCCTGTTTCCATTGATCATACTTGAGATGTTTCTACAACTTGATTGGAGTCCACCTGTGGTAAATTCAATGGATTGGACATGATTTGGAAAAGGCATACACCTGTCTATATAAGGTCCCAAAGTTGACAGTGCATGTCAGAGCAAAAACCAAGCCATGAGGTCGAAGGAATTGTCCGTAGAGCTCCGAGACAGGATTGTGTCAAGGCACAGATCTGGGGAAGGGTACCATAACATTTCTGCTGCATTGAAGGTCCCCAAGAACACAGTGGCCTCCATCATTCTTAAATGGAAGAAGTTTGGAACCACCAAGACTCTTCCTAGAGCTGGCCGCCCAGCCAAACTGAGCAATCGGAGGAGACGGGCCTTGGTCAGGGAGGTGACCAATAACCCGATGGTCACTCTGACAGATCTCCAGAGTTCCTCTGTGGAGATGGGAGAACCTTCCAGAAGGATAACCATCTCTGCAGCACTCCACCAATCAGGCCTCTATGGTAGTGGCCAGATGGAAGCCACTCCTCATTAAAAGGCACGACAGCCCGCTTGGAGTTTGCCAAAAGGCACCTAAAGGACTCTCAGACCATGAGACAAAATTCTCTGGTCTGATGAAACCAAAATGGAACTCTTCGGCCTGAATGCCAAGCCTCATGTCTGGAGGAAACCTTGCACCATCCCTAAGGTGAAGCATGGTGGTGGCAGCATCATGCTGTCGGGATGTTATTCAGCGGCAGGGACTGGGAGACTAGTCAGGATCGAGGGAAAGATGAACGGAGCAAAGTACAGAGAGATCCTTGATGAAAACCTGCTCCAGAGTGCTCAGGACCTCAGACTGGGGGCGAAGATTCACCTTCCAAGAGGACAACGACCCTAAGCACACAGCCAAGACAACACAGGAGTGGCTTCGGGACAAGTCTCTGAATGCCCTTGAGTGGCCAAGCCAAAGCCCGGACTTGATCCCGATCGAACATCTCTGGAGAGACCTGAAAATAGCTGTGAAGCGACGCTCCCCATCCAATCTGACAGAGCTTGAGAGGATCTGCAGAGAAGAATGGATTATTATTATTATATTATTATAATATATTAAGAATGGGAGAAACTCCCCAAATACAAGTGTGCCAAGCTTGTAGCGTCATACCCAAGAATACTTAAGGCTGTAATCGCTGCCAAAGGTGCTTCAACAAAGTACTGAGTAAAGGGTCTGAATACTTATGTAAATGTATTATCCGTTTTCTATTTGTAATACATTTACAACCATTTAAAAAAACCTGTTTTTGCTTTGTCATTATGGGGTATTGTGTGTATGAGGAGAAAACTCCCCAATTTAATCCATTTTAGAATAAGGCTTTAACGTAACAAAATGTGAAAAAAGTCAAGGGATCTGAAAACTTTCCGAATGCACTGCATCTATGCACAGTAACTTTAACTTTACCCACATGTACAGTCGTGGTCAAAAGTTTTGAAAATGACACAAATACTAATTTTCACAAAGTCTGCTGCCTCAGTTTTGATGATGGCAATTTGCATATACTCCAGAATGTCATGGAGAGTGATCAGATGAATTGCAATTAATTGCCATGAAAATGAACTTAATCCCCCCAAAAAATGTCCACTGCATTTCAGCCCTGCCACAAAAGGACCAGCTGCCATCATGTCAGTGATTCTCTCGTTAACACAGGTGAGAGTGTTGACGAGGACAAGGATGGAGATCACGCTGTCATGCTGATTGAGTTAGAATAACAGACTGGAAGCTTTAAAAGGAGGGTGGTGCTTCAAATCATTGTTCTTCCTCTGTTAACCATGGTTACCTGCAAAGAAACACGTGCCGTCATCATTGCTTTGCACAAAAAAGAGCTACACAGGCAAGGATATTGCTGCTAGTAAGATTGCACCTAAATCAACCATTTATTGGATAATCAAGAACTTCAAGGAGAGAGGTTCAATTGTTGTGAAGAAGGCATCAGGGCGCCCAAGAAAGTCCAGCAAGCTCCAGGACCGTCTCCTAAAGTTGATTCAGCTGCGGGATCGGGGCACCACCAGTGCAGAGCTTGCTCAGGAATGGCAGCAGGCAGGTGTGAGTGCATCTGCACGCACAGTGAGGCAAAGACTTTTGGAGGATGGCCTGGTGTCAAGAAGGGCAGCAAAGAAGCCACTTCTCTCCAGGAAAAACATCAGAGACAGACTGATATTCCGCAAAATGTACAGGGATTGGACGGCTGAGGACTGGGGTAAAGTCATTCTCTCGGATGAATCCCCTTTCCGATTGTTTGGGGCATCCGGAAAACACCTTATCCGGAGAAGACAAGGTTAGCGCTACCATCAGTCCTGTGTCATGCCAACAGTAAAGCATCCTGAGACCATTCGTGTGGGGTTGCTTCTCAGCCAAGGGAGTGGGCTCACTCACAATTTTGCAAAAGAACACAGCCATGAATAAAGAATGGTACCAACCAACATATCTTCCGAGAGCAACTTCTCCCAACCATCCAAGAAAAGTTTGGTGACGACCAATGCCTTTCACCTTGCCATAAGGCAAAAGTGATAACTAAGTGGCTCGGGGAACACAACATCGACATTTTGGGTCCATGGCCAGGAAACTCCCCAGACCTTAATGCCATTGAGAACCTGTGGTCGATCCTCAAGAGGCGGGTGGACAAACAAAAACCCACCTATTCTGACAAACTCCAAGCATTGATTATGCAAGAATGGGCTGCCATCAGTCAGGATGTGGCCCAGAAGTTAATTGACAGCATGCCAGGGTGGATTGCAGAGGTCTTTAAAAAGAAGGGTCAACACTGCAAATATTGACTCTTTGCATAAACTAAATGTAATTGTCAATAAAAGCCTTTGACACTTATGGAATGCTTGTAATTATATTTCAGTATACCATAGTAACATCTGACAAAAATATCTCATAACACTGAAGCAGCGAACTTTGTGAAGACCAATACTTGTGTCATTCTAAAAACCTTTGACTACAGTTGAAGTCGGAAGTTTACATACACTTAGGTTGGAGTCATTAAAACTCGTTTTTCAACCACTCCGCAAATTTCTTGTTAACAAACTATAGTTTTGGCAAGTCGGTTAGGACATCTACTTTGTGCATGACAAGTAATTTTTCCAACAATTGTTTACAGACAGATTATTTCACTTATAATTCACTGTATCACAATTCCAGTGGGTCAGAAGTTTACATACACTAAGTTGACTGTGCCTTTAAACAGCTTGGAAAATTCCAGAAAATTATGTCATGGCTTTAGAAGCTTCTGATAGGCGAATTGACATCATTTGAGTCAATTGGAGGTGTACCTGTGGATGTATTTCAAGGCCTACCTTCAAACTCAGTGCCTCTTTGCTTGACATCATGGGAAAATCAAAATAAATCAACCAAGACCTCAGAAAAAAAATTGTAGACCTCCACAAGTCTGGTTTATCCTTGGGAGCAATTTCCAAACGCCTGAAGGTACCACGTTAATCTGTACAAACAATAGTATGCAAGTATAAACACCATGGGACCACGCAGCCGCCATACCGCTCAGGAAGGAGACGCGTTCTGTCTCCTAGAGATGAACGTACTTTGGTGCGAAAAGTGCAAATCAATCCCAGAACAACAGAAAAGGACCTTGTGAAGATGCTGGAGGAAACGGGTACAAAAGTATCTATATCCACAGTAAAACAAGTCCTATAATCGACATAACCTGAAAGGCCGCTCAGCAAGGAACAAGCCACTGCTCCAAAGCCGCCATAAAAAAGCCAGACTACGGTTTGCAACTGCACATGGGGACAAAGATCGTACTTTTTGGAGAAATGTCCTCTGGTCTGATGAAACAAAAACAGAACTGTTTGGCCATAATGACCATCGTTATGTTTGGAGGAAAAAGGGGGGCGCTTGCAAGCCGAAGAACACCATCCCAACCGTGAAGCACGGGGGTACCAGCATCATGCTGTGGGGGTGCTTTGCTGCAGGAGGGACTGGTGCACTTCACAAAATAGATAGCATCATGAGGAAGGAAAATTATGTTGATATATTGAAGCATCATCTCAAGACATCAGTCAGGAAGTTAAAGGTTGGTCGCAAATGGGTCAAATGGACAATGACCCCAAGCATACTTCCAAAGTTGTGGCAAAATGGCTTAAGGACAACAAAGTCAAGGTATTGGAGTGGCCATCACAAAGCCCTGACCTCAATCCTTTAGAAAATCTGTGGGCAGAACTGAAAATGTGTGTGCGAGCAAGGAGGCCTACAAACCTGACTCCGTTACACCAGCTCTGTCAGGAGGAATGGGCTAAAATTCACACAACTTATTGTGGGAAGCTTGTGGAAGGCTACCCGAAATGTTTGACCCAAGTTAAACAATTTAAAGGCAATGCTACCAAATACTAACTGAGTATATGTAAACTTCTGACCCACTGGGAATGTGATGAAAGAAATAAAAGCTGAAATCATTCTCTCTACTATTATTCTGACATTTCACATTCTTAAAATAAAGTGGTGATCCTAACTGACCTAAGACCGGGAATTTTTACTAGGATTAAATGTTAGGAATTGTGAAAAACTGAGTTTAAATATATTTGGCTAAGGTGCATGTAAACTTCCGACTTCAACTGTATTACCTCAATTACCTCGACTAACCTGTGCCCCCGCACATTGACTCTGTACCGGTACCCCCTGTATATAGCCTCGCAATTGTTATTTTATTTTACTGCTGCTCTTTTATTATTTTTTACTTATCACTTATTTTTCTTAAAACTGCATTGTTGGTTAGGGGCTTGTAAGTAACCATTTCACTCTAAGTGTTGTATTTGGCACGTGGCAAATAACATTTGATTTGATCTGTATTCCCAGTCATGTGAAATCCATAGATGAGGGCCTAATGAATATATTTAAATTGACTGATTTCCTTATATGAATTGTAACTCAGTAAACTCTTTGAAAGTGTTGCATGTTGTGCTTATATTTCTTTTCAGTGTATATAAAAAAAATGACATTGGAAACACACAAATCCATTCACCTACCTCTGCTTGGGGTCTTTTTTGAGGAGGCCAGCAAGCAGAGCCTTGGCTTCGGGGGCCAGGTTCTTGGGGAAGCCGATCTCCTCCATGAGAATGAGCTCAAACAACCGCTCATGGTCCTGGTTGTAGAAGGGCAGTCGACCGCACATCATCTCGTACATGACCACACCCAGACCCCACCAGTCCACCGCTCGGCCATAGTCATTGTCCTCTAATACCTGGTGGAGAGGGGGAGAGGGGGAGGGGGAGAGGGGGAGGGGGAGAGAGAGGGAGAGAGCGGGGGAGAGGGGGAGAGAGAGCGAGAGAGAGAGGGGGAGAGAACTGAAAAAGAGAAATAGCAAATCCAATTCTGTGGAAGCCAATGAACTGTCTCTACCTCTGATGCAATGTAAACAATTACCTACACTACATAACCAAAAGTATGTGGACACCCGAACCATGAAAAACAGCCCCAGACCATTATTCCTCCTCCACCAAACTTTACAGTTGTCACTATGCATTCGGGCAGGTATCGTTTTCCTGGCATTCGCCAAACCCAGATTCGCCCGTCGGGACTGCCAGATGGAAAAGCGTGAGTCATCACTCCAGCCGACACTTGGCATTGCGCATGGTGATCTTAAGCTTGTGTGCGACGAACAGTTATTGTGCTGATGTTGCTTCCAGAGGCAGTTTGGAACTCGGTGGGGAGTGTTGCAACCGAGGACATACGATTTTTACACGCTTCAGCACTCAACAGTCCTGTTCTGTGAGATTGTGTGGCCTACCACTTGGCGGCTGAGCCGTTGTTGCTCCGAGACATTTCCACTTCACAATAACATCACTTACAGTTGAAAATTTGACAAACTGACTTGTTGGAAAGGTGGAATTCTATGACAGTGCCACGTTGAAAGTCACTGAGCTCTTCAGTAAGGCCATTCTACTGCCAAGGTTTGTCTATGGAGAGTACATGGCCGTGCTCCTATCATTGCTACGCTGACGATACACAACTAATCTTCTCCTTTCCCCCTTCTGATAACCAGGTGGCGAATCGCATCTCTGCATGTCTGGCAGACATATCAGTATGGATGACGGATCACCACCTCAAGCTGAACCCTGGCAAGACGGAGCTGCTCTTCCTCCCGGGGAAGGACTGCCCGTTCCATGATCTCGCCATCACGGTTGACAACTCCGCTGTGTCCTCCTCCCAGAGTGCGAAGAGCCCAGGCGTGACCCTGGACAACACCCCTGTCGTTCTCCGCCAACATCAAGGCGGTGACCCGCTCCTGCAGGTTCATGCTCTACAACATCCGGAGAGTACGACCCTGCCTTACACAGGAAGCGGCACAGGTCCTAATCCAGGCACTTGTCATCTCCCGTCTGACTACTGCAACTCGCTGTTGGCTGGCCTCCCTGCCTGTGCCATTAAACCCCTACAACTCATCCAGAATGCCGCAGCCCGTCTGGTGTTCAACCTTCCCAAGTTCTCTCACGTCACCCCCCTCCTCCGCACACTCCACTGGCTTCCAGTTGAAGCTCGCATCCGCTACAAGACCATGGTGCTTGCCTATGGAGCAGTGAGGGGAACGGCACCTCTGTACCTTCGGGCTCTGATCAGTCCCTACACCCAAACGAGGGCATTGCGTTCATCCACCTCTGGCCTGCTGGCTCCCCTTCCTCTGCGGAAGCATAGTTCCCGCTCAGCCCAGTCAAAACTGTTCGCTGCTCTGGCACCCCAATGGTGGAACAAGCTCCCTCACGACGCCAGGACAAGCGGAGTCACTCACCACCTTCCGGAGACATTTGAAACCCCACCTCTTTAAGGAATACCTGGGATAGGATAAAGTAATCCTTCTACCCCCCAAAATTGTAAAGTGGTTATCCCACTGGCTATAGGGGTGAACGCACTCAATTTGTGAGTCGCTCTGGATAAGAGCGTCTGCTAAATGACGTAAATGTGCCCTTGAGCAAGGCACTTAACCCTAATTGCTCCTGTAAGTCGCTCTGGATAAGAGCGTCTGCTAAATGACTAAAATGTAAATGTAATGTAAATGTAAATGTAATGTAAATGTGTGCTCAATTTTATACACATGCCAGCAACAGGTGTGGCTGAAATAGCTGAATCCACTCATTTGAAGGGGTGTCCACATACTTTTGTGCAGCGACGCTCCCCATCCAACCTGACAAAGCTTGAGAGGATCTGCAGAGAAGAATGGGAGAAACTCCCCAAATACAGGTGTGTCAAGCTTATAGCATCATACCCAAGACGACTTGAGGCTGTAATCGCTGCCAAAGGTGCTTCAACAAAAAAGTACTGAATAAAAGGGTCATTAATTTAATTTAATCAATTTTAGGCACTGTGCATTCGGAAAGTATTCAGACCCCTTGACATTTTCCACATTTTGTTATGTTACAGCCTTATTCGAAAATTGATTAAATAAAAAATAAAAATATTATCGATCTACACACGATACCCCATAATGGCAAAGCAAAAACAGGTTTTTATAAATTTTTGCAAAAAACAGATTAACTTATTTACATATAGTTGAAGTTGGAAGTTTACATACATTTCACATTTACATTTTAGTCATTTAGCAGACGCTCTTATCCAGAGTGACTTACACTTAGTGAGTGCATACATTTTCAGACTTTTTTTCACCTTAGCGGAATACATTTAAACTCAGTTTTTCACAATTCCTGACATTTAATCCTAGTAAAAATTCCCTGTTTTAGGTCAGGTAGGATCACCACTTTATTTTAAGAATGTGAAATGTCAGAATAATTGTAGAGAGAATTATTTATTTCAGCTTTTATTTCTTTCATTACATTTACATGTACGTCATTTAGCAGATGCTCTTATCCAGTGCGACTTACAAATTGGTGCATTCACCTTATAGCCAGTGGGATAACCATTTTACAATGTTTGTTTGTTTTTGGGGTGGGGTAGGGGGGGGGGTTAGGGTTAGGGTTAGGGTTAGGGTTAGGGTTAGGGTTAGGGTTTAGGGTTAGGGTTAGGGTTAGGGTTAGGGTGGGGTTTCAAATTTCATCACATTCCCAGTGGGTCAGAAGTTTACATACACTCAATTAGTATTTGGTAGCATTGCCTTTAAATTGTTTAACTTGGGTCAAACGTTCGGGTAGCCTTCCACAAGCTTCCCACAATAAGTTGGGTGGATTTTGGCCCATTCCTCCTGACAGAGCTGGTGTAACTTAGTTAGGTTTGTAGGCCTCCTTGCTCGCACATGCTTTTTCAGTTCTGCCCACACATTTTCTATAGGATTGAGGTCAGGGCTTTGTGATGGCCACTCCAATACCTTGACTTTGTTGTCCTTAAGCCATTTTGCCACAACTTTGGAAGTATGCTAGGGGTCATTGTCCATTTGGAAGACCCATTTGCGACCAAGCTTTAAGTTCCTGACTGCTGTCTTGAGATGTTGCTTCAAAATATCCACATAATTTTCCTTCCTCATGATGCCATCTATTTTGTGAAGTGCACCAGTCCCTCCTGCAGCAAAGCACCCCCACAGCATGATGCTGCCACCCCAGTGCTTCACGGTTGGGATGGTGTTCTTCGGCTTGCAAGCATCCCCCTTTTTCCTCCAAACATAACGATGGTCATTATGGCCAAACAGTTCTATTTTTGTTTCATCAGACCAGAGGACATTTCTCCAAAAAGTACGATCTTTGTCCCCATGTGCAGTTGCAAACCGTAGTCTGGCTTTTTTATGGCGGTTTTGGAGCAGTGGCTTGTTCCTTGCTGAGCAGCCTTTCAGGTTATGTCGATATAGGACTTGTTTTACTGTGGATATAGATACTTTTGTACCTGTTTCCTCCAGCATCTTCACAAGGTCCTTTGCTGTTGTTCTGGGATTGATTTGCACTTTTCGCACCAAAGTACGTTAATCTCTAGGAGACAGAACGCATCTCCTTCCTGAGCGGTATGACGGCTGCGTGGTCCCATGGTGTTTATACTTATAATAATAATAATAATAATAATAATAATAATAATATGCCATTTAGCAGACTTGCGTACTATTGTTTGTACAGATCATCGTGGTACCTTCAGGCGTTTGGAAATTGCTCCCAAGGATTAACCAGACTTGTGGAGGTCTACAATTTTTGTTCTGAGGTCTTGGCTGATTTCTTTAGATTTTCCCATGATGTCAAGCAAAGAGGCACTGAGTTTGAAGGTAGGCCTTGAAATACATCCACAGGTACACCTCCAATTGACTCAAATGATGTCAATTAGCCTATCAGAAGCTTCTAAAGCCATGACATAATTTTCTGGAATTTTCCAAGCTGTTTAAAGGCACAGTCAACTTAGTGTATGTAAACTTCTGACCCACTGGAATTGTGATACAGTGAATTATAAGTAAAATAATGTCTGTAAACAATTGTTGGAAAAATTACTTGTCATGCACAAAGTAGATGTCCTAACCGACTTGCCAAAACTATAGTTTGTTAACAAGACATTTGTGGAGTGGTTGAAAAACGAGTTTTAATGACTCCAACCTAAGTGTCTGTAAACTTCCGACTTCAACTGTACATATTCATACCCTTTGCTATGAGACTCGAACTTGAGCTCAGGTGCATCCTGTTTCCATTGATCATCCTTGAGATGTTTCTACAACTTGATTGGAGTCCACCTGTGGTAAATTCAATTGATTGGACATGATTTGGAAAGGCACACACCTGTCTATATAAGGTCCCACAGTTGACAGTGCATGTCAGAGCAAAAACCAAGCCATGAGGTCGAAATAATTGTCCGTAGAGCTCCGAGACAGGATTGTGTCGAGGCACAGATCTGGGGAAGGGTACCAAAACATTTCTGCAGCATTGAAGGTCCCCAAGAATATAGTGGCCTCCATCATTCTTAAATGGAAGAAGTTTGGAACCACCAAGACTCTTCCTAGAGCTGGCTGCCCGGCCAAACTGAGCAATGGGGGAGAAGGCCCTTGGTCAGGGAGTTGACCAAGAACCTGATGGTCACTCTGACAGAGCTCCAGAGTTCCTCAGTGGAGATGGGAGAACCTTCCAGAAGGACAACCATCTCTGCAGCACTCCACCAATCAGGCCTCTATGGTAGTGGCCAGACGGAAACCACTCCTAAAATCAAATCTAATTTTATTGGTCACATACACATATTTAGCAGATGTTATTGCGGGTGTAGCAAAATGCTCAATAAAAAGGCACATGACAGCCCGCTTGGAGTTTGACAAAAGGCACCTAAAGGACTCTCAGACCATGAGAAACAAGATTCTCTGGTCTGATGAAACCAAGATTGAACTCTTTGGCCTGAATGCCAAGCATCACACCTGGAGTAAGCCTGGCACCATCCCTACGGTGAAGCACGGTGGTGGCAGCATCATGCTGTGGGGATGTTATTCAACGGTAGGGACTGGGAGACTAGTCAGGATCGAGGGAAAGATGAACGGAGCAAAGTACACAGAGAGATCCTTGCTGAAAACCTGCTCCAGAGCGCTCAGGACCTCAGACTGGGGCGAAGGTTCACCTTCCAACAGGACAACGACCCTAAGCACACAGCCAAGACAACGCAGGAGTGGCATCGGGACAAGTCTCCGAATGTCCTTGAGTAGGGCTGTGGCGGTCACAAAATTGCAAAAACTGTCGGTCTCACTGTAATTGAATTAAATTAACATAAACACATTTAGCATCTTGTGGCTTGCACAAATAGCCTACAAGCCATTTTAAAAGTCTAAGAAATCCATGTAATATAGCCTACACCTTCACAATAAATCCATTATTTATTTTAGACAGGTCTAAAGAAGCATGATATGAAGAAAATGTAGTCTATTTCAGATGAAAAGACTAGCATACTCTGAGTTGTCCTTATATGGCTATGTCAAATTATTGTATATTATAAAAGAATACAATTGAACATATAAATATAAATATTTTCTACAAACGATTTGAGGGAGTGCGCACATGCGGCTATTCTGTGTTGAGCGGTTAACAAAGAAATAGATACTTCTATATGCTTAATTTAGAGTTATTCATGTAACTTTAGTTGTTTTACAAACATTGGGCTTTATGTTTTGATTGTTAATACATTGTAAGGCTGCATGATGAGACTAATGATGATTTGAAAAAAGTCGCTTGAAAGGCATGAACTCTGCTTTGTTTTTTTTGCGCAGGCTGTACACACTCCAATAGTCTCTCATTCACAATTTGACAAGCACTTGATAATGTCTCGAATTTCACGGCGGCATCCCCTTTGTGGCCATAATGCACACTAAAAAAATCCATGCCTTTTGCGGCACAGAGCGCTGCGTTGTGCCCTTCTCCCTGAGTGTGCTGCGCAATCCGAAGCGTCTCTCACTCACATGGCTCTCCGTCACGTGATCGGGTCTTTCTCACAGGCTACAAGTGAAGACAGACACACCGGGGACACAACTGTCCTTATCCAATTCCGAGGTGCATATTGAAGATATTGGAAGAACGGTCCACATTTACTTTTCGTCAGCCAACAAGATGAGTAGGCCTAACGAACAGCAAAAGCACTAGCCTATGTCAATCTACTATCCCCCATAGTACAAAGGTAGTTCTATTCTATACTGTGCGAGAAATAAATATTCCAAACATAGTCTGGGACAGTTGTGGGATGCGATAGATCCCAAATTAATACAACCACTAGCATCAGAAAACATTTTTTACGCAATGTGGCTGACGCAACAGATCAGAACATTTAGTGTAAAACGTTGATAAACTATTAGGCTATTTCTTCACATTATAAGCGCAGCAATGCGCACATGGTAGTAAGCTATAAGTGCGAATGTTCCATTAGCGGAAAACACCATTATCAAAAGTGACCGAAAATGCAATTATGCATGTAATGCTTTTATATATAAAGGTGCATATTTATGGTGAGAATTATCTTCCCGTAACTTGAAACTCACGCGCTGCTTATATATGCAAGTTTGGCTCTACACCCCTTGTAAAGCGGATTACTGTGCTTAATATTAAGAAGTTATTTGGCCACTTTAGTTGTGATACAAACCTTATTAAAACATATAGGCCTATGAGCTAGGCTACATGAGGTGTGTGACTATGATTCGAAAATGTGGCAAAAAAAAGGCATTGTTTCTTATGCTGGGCATCATTCACAAGTGACAATACATAATTCACAAGTGATAGGCTAATATTGTCACCCCATCAGACTATTCTTGATTTAATCTTGTCTTTACATATACTAAATAATATATGTGTGGTATTTGTTTTGATTTAGAATGGACCATTATCATGCACCTGTATCGAAACAGGTGCAGCGGGAAAAAATACATGTCATCTATGCACTTAAATACCGAATGGAGGACACTTTTCCCTGTGGTTTATTTTCATGCCAGCCAGGTAGGCTATACTCCTGTTGTAAATATAAGCAATGTGCTTAATATTAGGAAAGTTGAGAAATAAATACAGTAGGCCTAGCCTATAGAAAGCTGATGGGATCTTCGTCTTTTTATTAGTGGCCATCACTCTGTTTTCTCCCGTAATTGCATAGCCTATAGAAATGTTGCACAATATGAGCTCTCATTAAGTGACAATAGAGTGCTGAATACCAGGCAGTTATCAAGTTTGCTAGGCTACTAATGACCAGCAGCAGCATCAGAGCTTGGAGAAGCCTAATTACCGTGACTAAACGGTCATGTGGAATTTGACTGCCGTCATGACTCGTGACCACCTGTGTGGCGGTAATACAGTCACCACACCAGCCCTATCCTTGAGTGGCCCAGCCAGAGCCCGGGCTTGAAACCGATCGAACATCTCTGGAGAGACCTGAAAATAGCTGTGCAGTGACGCTCCCCATCCAACCTGACAGAGCTTGATAGGATCTGCAGAGAAGAATGGGAGAAACTCCCCAAATACAGGTGTGCCAAGCTTGTAGTGTCATACCCAAGAAGACTCGAGGCTGTAATCGCTGCCAAAGGTGCTTCAACAAAGTACACAAAAAAAAAAAAAAAATGTATGCACGCATGACTGTAAGTCGCTTTGGATAAAAGCGTCTGCTAAATGGCATATTATTACTGTCTAAATGGTCTGAATACTTACATAAATGTGACATTTCAGTTTTTAAATTTGCTACAATTTCTAAAAACCTGTTTTTGCTTTGTCATTATGGGGTATTGTGTGTAGATTGTTTTTCCCCTCATCAATTTAATCAATTTTAGAATAAGGCTGTAATGTAACAAAATGGGGAAAAAGTCAAGGGGTCAGAATACTTTCCGAATGCACTGTGTGTGAGATATAGAGATTTATATATACACATACACATACATATGGGGGCGGCAGGTAGCTTAGTGGTTAAGAGCGTTGTGCCAGTAACCCGAGCCAACTAGGTAAAAAATCTGTCGATGTGCCCTTGAGCAAGGCACTTAACCCTAATTGCTCATGCAAGTCGCTCTGGATAAGAGCGTCTGCTAAATGACAAAAAAATATATATACACACACACACACCTGGTCAAAAGTTTTAGCACACCTACTCATTCAAGGGTTTTTCTTAATTTTTTTACTATTTTCTACATTGTAGAATAATAGTGAAGACATCAAAACTATGAAATAACACATATGGAATCATGTAGTAACCAAAAAAAGTGTTAAACAAATGTTAAACAAGTGCTCAGTTTATGTGGGAACTCCTTCAAGACTGTTGGAAAAGCATTCCAGGTGAAGCAGGTTGAGAGAATGCCAAGAGTGTGCATCATCAAGGCAAAGGGTGGCTATTTGAAAAATCGCAAATATAAAATATATTTTTGATTTGTTTAACACTTTTTTAGTTACTACATGATTCCATGTGTTATTTCATAGTTTTGATATCTTCACTATTATTCTACAATGTAGAAAATAGTAAAAATAAAATAAAAAGCCTTGAATGAGTAGGTGTTCTAAAACTTTTGACCGGTAGAGAGAGAGAGAGAGAGAGAGAGAGAGAGAGTGTGAGTGAGTGAGTGAGTGAGTGAGTGAGTGAGTGAGTGAGTGAGTGAGTGAGTGAGTGAGTGAGTGAGTGAGTGAGTGAGTGAGTGGTGAGTGGAGTGTGTGTGTGTGTGTGTGTGTGTATGTATGTATATATATATATATATATATATATATATATATACATACATACATTTGCAGTCCGGCTGTCTATTTCAGTTGATAATCATATACTTTCCAATGGCAAAGTAGAATTATTAACTTTGTATGTTAAGCGTTCTTTGCTGGATAGATAATTATTGACTGGAAACCAGTCCAAGACAAGATGAGAAACCAGCAAGGAATGCATCTGAAATTGTTAACTGCACACACTGCCATGTACTGTTCAAAGCATTACAGGAATGTATGATTCTGTTCACTATGCTGTAGTTACCTCAGGTGCAAGATATTCTGGAGTACCACAAAAGGTCTTCATGGTAGCTCCGTCTGTGATTCCCTCTTTACACAATCCAAAATCTGTGATCTTTATGTGTCCATCTTTATCCAGCATTAAGTTCTCCAGCTGGAAGAGAAAGAGATGAGAGACAGAGAGGAGAGAACAAGAGTGAGTGAGTCAGCAGCAGACAATGCCACCGCTAACATGACGGCTACCACAGGCTTTTCACCAAGAGGCTGGTGCTCTTCTAATGCAGTCTGTGGTTTGAGCCTAGCCCTGGACTAATTCAGAAGCACTTTTAGTCAAAGACCGGGCTTAATCTGGGTCCAGGAAAACAGCCCATATTTCCTATTGTGAGAAATGTTAGTCTTGAGAATATACTTTCAATGTGAAGAGGTACGTGTAAAAGTATGGGTGAGTCAGGGAAATATCAGCCAGATTGTCAGTCCCATTTGTTAGACAGACAGGGAAGCAGCCTTTACCTTAAGGTCTCTGTAGACAACGTCCTGTGAGTGGAGGTACTCCAGCGCAGATACAATCTCTGCACCGTAGAACCGTGCCCTGTCTTCTGTGAACACGCGATCCCGCGACAAGTGAAAGAACAGCTCTCCTCCGTTTGCATACTCCATCACAAAGCATAGCCGGTCATGTGTTTGGAATGCATATTTTAGTGTCTGTGTGTGTGGACGACACAGTCAGAATTAGTGACCACATTTGAATCAAGTGGCTGCTTGGTGAAATGTTGTAATCAGTATTCATTAAGGTTAGATGTCAGTTAGGAACTCACCGTTAAGAAGGGATGCCTCGTATTCTGAAGGACTCTACTTTCTGTTACCGTGTGTGCTACCTCATCCTGATGGAACACGTCACACAAAAACACACCATGAGGGAAAGACATACAGGGAGGGAAAAAAGTATTTGATCCCCTGCTGATTTTGTAAGTTTGCCCACTGACAAAGAAATGATCAGTCTATAGTTTTAATGGTAGGTTTATTTGAACAGTGAGAGACAGAATAACAACAAAAAAATCCAGAAAAACACATGTCAAAAATGTTATAAATTGATTAGCATTTTAATGAGGGAAATAAGTATTTGACCCCCTCTCAATCAGAAAGATGTCTGGCTCCCAGGTGTCTTTTATACAGGTAACGAGCTGAGAGTAGGAGCACACTCTTAAAGGGAGTGCTCCTAATCTCAGCTTGTTACCTGTATAAAAGACACCTGTCCACAAAAGCAATCAATCAATCAGATTCCAAACTCTCCACCATGGCCAAGACCAAAGAGCTCTCCAAGGATGTCAGGGACAAGATTGTAGACCTACACAAGGCTGGAATGGGCTACAAGACCATCGCCAAGCAGCTTGGTGAGGTGACACCAGTTGGTGCGATTATTCGCAAATGGAAGAAACACAAAATAACTGTCAATCTCCCTCGGCCTGGGGCTCCATGCAAGATCGCACCTCGTGGAGTTGCAATGATCATGAGAACGGTGAGGAATCAGCCCAGAACTACACGGGAGGATATTGTCAATGATCTCAAGGCAGCTGGGACCATAGTCACCAAGAAAACAATTGGTAACACACTACGCCGTGAAGGACTGAAATCCTGCAGCACCCGCAAGGTCCCCCAGCTCAAGAAAGCACATATACAGGCCTGTCTGAAGTTTGCCAATGAACATCTGAATGATTCAGAGGAGAACTGGGTGAAAGTGTTGTGGTCAGATGAGACCAAATTCGAGCTCTTTGGCATCAACTCAACTCGCAGTGTTTGGAGGAGGAGGAGGAATGCTGCCTATGACCCCAAGAACACCACCCCCACCGTCAAACATGGAGGTGGAAACATTATGCTTTCGGGGTGTTTTTCTGCTAAGGGGACAGGACAACTTCATCGCATCAAAGGGACGATGGACGGGGCCATGTACCATCAAATCTTGGGTGAGAACCTCCTTCCCTCAGCCAGGGCATTGTAAATTGGTCGTGGATGGGTATTCCAGCATGACAATGACCCAAAACACACGGCCAAGGCAACAAAGGAGTGGCTCAAGAAGAAGCACATTAAGGTCCTGGAGTGGCCTAGCTAGTCTCCAGACCTTAATCCCATAGAACATCTGTGGAGGGAGCTGAAGGTTTGAGTTGCCAAACGTCAGCCTCGAAACCTTAATGACTTGGAGAAGATCTGCAAAGAGTGGGACAAAATCCCTCCTGAGATGTGTGCAAACCTGGTGGCCAACTACAAGAAACGTCTGACCTCTGTGATTGCCAACAAGGGTTTTGCCACCAAGTACTAAGTCATGTTTTGCAGAGGGGTCAAATACTTATTTCCCTCATTAAAATGAAAATCAATTTATAACATTTTTGACATGAGTTTTTCCTGATTTTTGTTTTGTTTTTCTGTCTCTCACTGTTCAAATAAACATACCATAAAAATTTTAGACTGATCATGTCTTTGTCAGTGGGCAAACATACAAAATCAGCAGGGGATCAAATACTTTTTTCCCCTCACTGTACACCCAGCAGTGCAGAGCTGGACTTGGACTTCTGAGCCACTCAAGAACCCACAATAGAACCAAGAAGTAACCGTGGACAAGTCGTGGTGTGGCTCACTTGGTAGAGGGTTGTGGGTTCGATTCCCACAGGGGACCAGTACGAACAAATATGAAAATGTATGCACTCACTACTGTAAGTCGCTCTGGATAAGAGTGTCTGCTAAATTACTCAAATGTAAATGTAAATTGTCATCAAAACCATCAAACATTTTGTCGTGCGATTACTGTTCTAAAACATGTTCTAGGGTTTAAAATAATCAATACTGAAACCTTCAGATGAGGCTTGTGAGTGAATTAAACATGTTCAATTGCTTTCATTAGCTTATTCTCTCACTGCCATGAGTTTTATCCATCTTGGAATGAAGAACATTTCCAATAACTTCATTTTCAGGATTCTAATTTCTCCTTAACTTTTTGCTTAAGGAGAAACATAAGAAATAGCGCAAGAACATTTCAAGAACATTTTTGAGGAATAGCAACTTTGCATAACTTTCTTGTTAAGATCTATAGTTAAGGAAAAAAAATTGCATTTAAGAAGAAATGTCTTCTTAAGAAGGTTTTGTGAATCTGGGACACTAGTCTGGCTGCATACAGAATGGTACCCTTTTCCCTATATAGTGCACCTCTACTTTTAACCAGCACCCTATGGGTCCTGGTCAAAAGTAGTGCACTTATAAGAAACCACTTTGGACGCCTCTGTCTGAGCGACTGTCATTTCCTTATATGCCAAATGGTCACCTTAGCGATGATGACTTCTTTCCTCAGGATCTTCATGGCGTAGTACATCCCTGTGGCCTTCTCCTTTACCAGGATCACCTTACCAAACGTCCCTTTCCCCAGCAGCTTCAGGTAGTCAAAGTCACTCATGGTCTGTTGGGGGGGGAGACAAACACCATGAGGGTTCAGATCTCAGTCTTATTCGAGACAGTTTGGATGACAGGATTAATTTGACCATGACAATTACTGCGTATAAGTAATTAAGAGCTTACATAGACCTGCACAAAGGTTTTAGATGAAGAACGGGCAGAGAATAGAGCAGAAGACGCACACAATGACCCAGGTCACATAGGGAGATGGTAAACCAGCTGTGATGAGGTATTGTTACTAAGGAGGAGATACTCAGAACTAGGATGCAGAGTTTCTAATGGACAAAAGCAGCCACATCTAGAGGAGGGCTGTTGGACAAACACAAAGAGCACTGACAGGTCTGCTAGGTTGGTAGGGGAACAGGAGGACAATGACAGGTCTGCTAGGTTGGTAGGGAAACAGGAGGACACTGACAGGTCTGCTAGGTTGGTAGGGGAACAGGAGGACACTGACAGGTCTGCTAGGTTGGTAGGGGAACAGGAGGACACTGACAGGTCTGCTAGGTTGGTAGGGGAACAGGAGGACACTGACAGGTCGGCTAGGTTGGTGGGGAACAGGAGGATACTGACAGGTCTGCTAGGTTGGTAGGGGAACAGGAGGACACTGACAGGTCTGCTAGGTTGGTAGGGGAACAGGAGGACACTGACAGGTCTGCTAGGTTGGTAGGGGAACAGGAGGACACTGACAGGTCTGCTAGGTTGGTAGGGGAACAGGAGGACACTGACAGGTCGAGCTAGGTTGGTGGGGAACAGGAGGATACTGACAGGTCTGCTAGGTTGGTAGGGGAACAGGAGGACACTGACAGGTCTGCTAGGTTGGTAGGGGAACAGGAGGACACTGACAGGTCTGCTAGGTTGGTAGGGAAACAGGAGGACACTGACAGGTCTGCTAGGTTGGTAGGGAAACAGGAGGACACTGACAGGTCTGCTAGGTTGGTAGGGAAACAGGAGGACACTGACAGGTCTGCTAGGTTGGTAGGGAAACAGGAGGACACCGACAGGTCTGCTAGGTTGGTAGGGGAACAGGAGGACACTGACAGGTCTGCTAGGTTGGTAGGGAAACAGGAGGACACTGACAGGTCTGCTAGGTTGGTAGGGGAACAGGAGGACACTGACAGGTCTGCTAGGTTGGTAGGGAAACAGGAGGACACTGACAGGTCTGCTAGGTTGGTAGGGAAACAGGAGGACACTGACAGGTCTGCTAGGTTGGTAGGGGAACAGGAGGACACTGACAGGTCTGCTAGGTTGGTAGGGGAACAGGAGGACACTGACAGGTCTGCTACGTTGGTAGGGGAACAGGAGGACACTGACAGGTCGGCTAGGTTGGTGGGGAACAGGAGGATACTGACAGGTCTGCTAGGTTGGTAGGGGAACAGGAGGACACTGACAGGTCTGCTAGGTTGGTAGGGGAACAGGAGGACACTGACAGGTCTGCTAGGTTGGTAGGGGAACAGGAGGACACTGACAGGTCTGCTAGGTTGGTAGGGGAACAGGAGGACACTGACAGGTCGGCTAGGTTGGTGGGGAACAGGAGGATACTGACAGGTCTGCTAGGTTGGTAGGGGAACAGGAGGACACTGACAGGTCTGCTAGGTTGGTAGGGGAACAGGAGGACACTGACAGGTCTGCTAGGTTGGTAGGGAAACAGGAGGACACTGACAGGTCTGCTAGGTTGGTAGGGAAACAGGAGGACACTGACAGGTCTGCTAGGTTGGTAGGGAAACAGGAGGACACTGACAGGTCTGCTAGGTTGGTAGGGAAACAGGAGGACACCGACAGGTCTGCTAGGTTGGTAGGGGAACAGGAGGACACTGACAGGTCTGCTAGGTTGGTAGGGAAACAGGAGGACACTGACAGGTCTGCTAGGTTGGTAGGGAAACAGGAGGACACTGACAGGTCTGCTAGGTTGGTAGGGGAACAGGAGGACACTGACAGGTCGGCTAGGTTGGTAGGGGGACACTGACAGGTCTGCTAGGTTGGTAGGGAAACAGGAGGACACTGACAGGTCTGCTAGGTTGGTAGGGGAACAGGAGGACACTGACAGGTCTGCTAGGTTGGTAGGGGAACAGGAGGACACTGACAGGTCGGCTAGGTTGGTAGGGGGACACTGACAGAGCTGCTAGGTTGTTAGGGGGACAGGAGGACACTGACAGGTCTGCTAGGTTGGTAGGGAAACAGGAGGACACTGACAGGTCTGCTAGGTTGGTAGGGGAACAGGAGGACACTGACAGGTCTGCTAGGTTGGTAGGGAAACAGGAGGACACTGACAGGTCTGCTAGGTTGGTAGGGGAACAGGAGGACACTGACAGGTCGGCTAGGTTGGTAGGGGAAACAGGAGGACACTGACAGGTCTGCTAGGTTGGTAGGGGAACAGGAGGACACTGACAGGCGTAGGTGGACACTGACAGGTCTGCTAGGTTGGTAGGGGAACAGGAGGACACTGACAGGTCTGCTAGGTTGGTAGGGGACAGGAGGACACTGACAGGTCTGCTAGGTTGGTAGGGGAACAGGAGGACACTGACAGGTCTGCTAGGTTGGTAGGGGGACAGGAGGACACTGACAGGTCTGCTAGGTTGGTAGGGAAACAGGAGGACACTGACAGGTCTGCTA
This sequence comes from Coregonus clupeaformis, assembly GCF_020615455.1. Taxonomy (NCBI): domain Eukaryota; kingdom Metazoa; phylum Chordata; class Actinopteri; order Salmoniformes; family Salmonidae; genus Coregonus; species Coregonus clupeaformis. The sequence continues at coordinate 17,082,323 of NC_059197.1, read as the reverse complement.
GGTTGGTAGGGGGACAGGATAACACTGCAGGTCTGCTAGGTTGGTAGGGGAACAGGAGGACACTGACAGGTCTGCTAGGTTGGTAGGGGAACAGGAGGACACTGACAGGTCTGCTAGGTTGGTAGGGAAACAGGAAGACACTGACAGGTCTGCTAGGTTGGTAGGGAAACAGGAGGACACTGACAGGTCTGCTAGGTTGGTAGGGGAACAGGAGGACACCGACAGGTCTGCTAGGTTGGTAGGGAAACAGGAGGACACTGACAGGTCTGCTAGGTTGGTAGGGGGACAGGATAACACTGCAGGTCTGCTAGGTTGGTAGGGAAACAGGAGGACACTGACAGGTCTGCTAGGTTGGTAGGGGAACAGGAGGACACTGACAGGTCTGCTAGGTTGGTAGGGGAACAGGAGGACACCGACAGGTCTGCTAGGTTGGTAGGGAAACAGGAGGACACTGACAGGTCGGCTAGGTTGGTGGGGGACAGGAGGACACTGACAGGTCTGCTAGGTTGGTAGGGAAACAGGAGGACACTGACAGGTCTGCTAGGTTGGTAGGGAAACAGGAGGACACTGACAAGTCTGCTAGGTTGGTAGGGGAACAGGAGGACACTGACAGGTCTGCTAGGTTGGTAGGGGAACAGGAGGACACTGACAGGTCTGCTAGGTTGGTAGGGGAACAGGAGGACACTGACAGGTCTGCTAGGTTGGTAGGGGACAGGAGGACACTGACAGGTCTGCTAGGTTGGTAGGGGACAGGAGGACACTGACAGGTCTGCTAGGTTGGTAGGGGACAGGAGGACACTGACAGGTCTGCTAGGTTGGTAGGGGACAGGAAGACACTGACAGGTTTGTAGGGGACAGGACAATTGACAGGTCTGCTAGGTTGGTAGGGGGACAGGAGGACACTGACCACCTTGTTGCGGGACTTGGACATGACCACCTCCATCTCCTCCATGCTGCTGCAGTCGCTGGGGGAGCCAAACGTGATGTCCATGGGCGCCTCTTCCTCTCGCGTCTTCAGGCCGTTGGCCACCGCTTGGATCGCCCGCATCCATTCCTCCCTGGAAGGGGAGAGGGGGTTAAATGTAGATCACTTCAAGCCCAAAAGAGATGAATCTACATTGTCTGTGAGTGTGTGTGTGTGGATACGGTGGGGATGAGGGTGACTAGTGAGGTCACTAATTACAGACCTCTAATCCTGAAAGTTGGTGAAGTAAAAATAATACAACTTGGAGAAGGAGGGCATTGCCCAACTTACAAAGACAAAAAAAACATTTACTTTACTTGTTGTCCCTGCCTCTGGACCTTTCCGTTCTCACCTTTCCTCGTTACTCTCCAGATGGAAGGTGCGCTCTATGACTGTGGTCCACTGTAGGCAGCGGATGACAAACGTGTTGGACCTGGGCCGTTCCGTCTTCATCAGCTGGCACTCTGCAGACAGGGAGTAATAGAGAGGTGTTGGAATGTGCTACTGAAGACATCGGGTGAATCTTAATAGTCTTCCATCCATTCCTCTCTTCCCATCTTCTCTACACCTCCTCAAAACATCAGCTTAAAAAGTGAGAAGAGGATTCAAGGAGAGGAAACACTTCTTCCTGCTGACGGACACAAGGAATCAAAGAGAAACTATTGAGAGAGAGACAATCTGTGTGCACCCGACCAGGCAACTCTAATCATCATCCAAGTACCACCAGACTCCAGTTGTCCCAGAAATGACAGAGACCAACCTGCCACAGAGAAGTTGTTGAGGGGTGGGAGGCTGTGGTCGGACGTCATCTCTGGCTTGTCCTTGTAGCCGATGAAGGAGCCATCACTCTTCAGGATGAAGTACCGCGGCCTCCACGTCTTAATGTACTCTCCTGCGGGGGGTTAGAGGGATGGAAGAAGGGCATAAGAGAGGGGGAAGAGAGAGAGGGATGGAAGAGAGAGGGGATGGAAGAGAGAGGGGATGGAAGAGAGAGAGGGATGGAAGAGAGAGAGGGATGGAAGAGAGAGAGGGATGGAAGAGAAAGGGGAAGAGAGAGGGATGGAAGAGAGAGGGATGGAAGAGAGAGAGGAATGGAAGAGAGAGGGGGGAAGAGAGGCACATGAGCCATACATATTAGGGTTTATGTTTAACTAATTGTGAGTAAAGTGGACACAGAGTGTCCTAAAAAGCCTAACAGACACAGTGAGAACAGACGAGTGAAGCTCAGCTCACCCCTCTTATGGAGCCAGCCCTCTCTGACCACACTGATGTCGTTCATGCTGCGGCGGAGGACTGCTGGGGCTCAGGGTGGGTCACAGGGGAATTAGGGGGAAGGGGAGCTGTGACTGTTGGCGAAGGGCGTCAGATGTGTCTCTGACGAAAATGTCTCACAATGCCTGGGGGACAGAAAGAACACAAAGATACCAAGAAATTAGCCACAATTGAAAGAGGATCCACTTTCATTGTTAATTATTTAAAAAAATATATGAAAACAACTGAATACTCTTTAATGATGATCATGAAAACATTGCACCATGTAGGTGTATGACAATGGAAAATTAATGCCCGCATGACGATGACATAAATGTAACTTTTCCAAGATGTGTGTAATGTAAACTTGAAATTAGAGGCACAGTCAGATAGGAAAAACACTGTTACACTTTTTCCGTGCCCGGTTTCATTTAACAACCAGGTAAATAGGCCAGGGTTTTTACTGGATCAAAAAGGGGCTTAGGTGGTGGGCGTGGCAGGGGGCGTGGTCGGCCGTCGAGACAACGTTTTAGAGGCCCCCATCTTGGCGCTGCAGATACATTTTGGCATTTTAAAGACAATTTCCTGCAATTCTACAAATTTCTAAAATTTCCTGCAATTCTATGCATTTTGCCATGGATAATGCAGTGTTCTTTTGCTCAAACATAACAAAATGAATACTGCTAAATTACTTGGTTTTTGGAATGTTCTATTCTCCCTGTCTACCTTTTATTTTGGTGATTGTTAGTTCTCAAAGATGATCTGATTAAAAAATATATAGCTCCATTATCTTTTCTACATACTTATATATTTTGTTTTAGTCGTTTAAGTTTACACCTAGTGTTTTTCCATAACGAAAAGTAATGATAATACAAATAACTTGTTGGACGTAGGCGACCGAAAAACATACTTTGGCAGCCCACCCAAAGACTACAAAGACTACAAATCCCTGTAGGCTACTAGGTTCTGATTACCTCACCTGTACAACGGTAAAGTAAGGGATAGCACATACACTCTTAATGCAATTCTGACACTTTTTTCTTTTTAAATAATGGGAAATTTCAAGGTAACGGAATTATGTGGAGACTTTTCACTTTAAAATGTATGCCAAAAAAAAACATTCAACTCTATGCACAATGACTGCTTCGAACAATTTACATAGTAAATACATTTTCTAAACACACTTACTGGAAAAACTGTGCAGATGCAAAGTTTGGTAACAGAATTACAGTAAAATCTCCCTCAGTTTTATACAGTTAGCAAATGTTGTATCTGCACAGTTCTTCCTGTAAATGTGTTTTTGTAACATTTTCAGTGGAAATTGTTAAAAGTAGTCCTTGGGCATGGTTCTATTGTTTGTTAAACTTCTAAATTAATGGTTTTTGTTAGGTATACATTTTAAAGTGAAAAATCGAAGTCTACGTAATTCTGTTACCATGGAATTGCCCTACTTCCACTGGAGAACTGCTGAGGATTGTAAACAGAAATGCAGCCTCTTAAGGCTTCCTCAAAATAATCAGAATTAATGTAAGATGACTCAAGAAATCCGTCATTAATTTTGAGGTTTTTGCAGAGTAGATCTTAGTCTCACAATTTTACACCTAAATAGGATGTTTGGTACAGTATTTCTCAAGTGACAAAATGTGCATGAAAATGAGTCGTATATTGTTGAATGACAACAAACACTTCATTGAAGAATCCCTACAGTTGACCAATCACCGATGAAGGGGTGTAGACTTCTGCTTGCCTCAAGTAAAAACCCTTGCCGAAGGCCAAAACGAACAAAAACGTCACAAAATGTTGTCATAAAATATGCACTAACTATTCCGAACTGTTTTGGATGGGAAGCATGCGGATGCCTTTACAGGTATGCGGGTGTAAAGTGAGGAGAGCAAAATATTTGATCATCAAGGTTGACATGTTTGTCAATAAACCGACAAGTCTGTTGACTGACTCCCCTTTCTGGTCACCTCCTGGATGTGTGTATGTGAATCCTCATCACCAGACAATGTTGGGTCTGTGTCTGTTCTGCAGCCAGCTCTGCACAGTTAGAGCCCAGCAGCCACCGGTCGCAGCTTGCCCTGGCACAGGCTGGCAGCACTCCCGGTCACCATACTATCAAATATTTTTGTAGGTTAAAAGCTTATTTCCTGCAATTCTACACATTTTGTCATGGGGTGCAAAGAAATGTGTAAAGTTTTAAAGCCAATTTTATTGCAGTTCTCTACATTTTGCCATGTCTAATGTGTATTCCTGTGACATTCCAATTACAACAATATCTATGGGCTAAAAAACCTAAATAAAAAAACAGCTGACATGGGCTAGTTGATCTGGACATTTCTGACAAGTTATAAATAGCTCTCTATTGTACAGTGCATTCGGAAAGTATTCAGACCTCTTGACTTTTTCCACATTTTGTTTAGTTACAGCCTTATTCTAAAATAGATTAAATTGTTCTCCCCCCATCAATCTACACACAATACCCCATAAAAAAAAAATATATATATATATATATATATATATATATATATATATTCAGACCCTTTACTCAGAACTTTGTTGAAGCACCTTTGGCAGCGATTACAGTCTTGAGTCTTCTTGGATATGACGCTACAAGCTTGGCACACCTGTATTTGGGGAGTTTCTCCCATTCTTCTCTGCAGATCATCTCAAGATCTGTCAGGTTGGATGGGGAGTATTACTGAAAAGCTACTTTCTCTCCAGAGATGTTCGATCGGGTTCAAGTCCGGGCTCTGGCTGGGCCACTCAAGGACATTGAGACTTGTCCCGAAATCACTCCTGCGTTGTCTTGGCTGTGTGCTTAGGGTTGTTGTCCTGTTGGAAGGTGAACCTTCACCCCAGTCGGTGGCCTTGAGCACTCTGGAGCAGGTTTTCATCAAGGATCTCTCTGTACTTTGCTCCGTTCATCTTTCCCTCGATCCTGACTAGTCTCCCAGTCCCTGCCACTTAAAAACATCCCCACAGCATGATGCTGCCACCATCATGCTTCACCGTAGGGATGGTCCCAGGTTTCCTCCAGACGTGACACTTGGCATTCAGACCAAAGAGTTCAATGTTGGTTTCATCAGACCAGAGAATGTTGTTTCTCATGGTCTGAGAGTCCTTTAGGTGCCTTTTACTGAAGAGTGGCTTCCGTCGGGCCACTCTACCATAAAGGCCTGATTGGTGGAGTGCTGCAGAGATGGTTGTCCTTCTGGAAGGTTCTCCAATCTCCACAGAGGAACTCTGGAGCTCTGTCAGAGTGACCATCGGGTTCTTGGTCATCTCCCTGAGTTTGAACGGGCAGCCAGCTCTAGGAAGAGTCTTGGTGGTCCCAAACTTCTTCCATTTAAGAATGATGGAGGCCACTGTGTTCTTGGGGACCTTCAATGCTGCAGAAATATTTTGGTACCCTTCCCCAGATCTGTGCATCGACACAATCCTGCCAAGGAGCTCTACAGACAATTCCTTCGACCTCATGGCTTGGTTTTTGCTCTGACATGCACTGTCAACTGTGGGACCTTAAATAGACAGGTGTATGCCTTTCCAAATCATGTCCAATCAATTGAATTTACCACAGGTGGACTCCAATCAAGTTGTAGAAACATCTCAAGGATGATCAATAGAAACAGGATACACCTGAGCTCAATTTCGAGTCTCATATCAAAGGGTATAAATACTTACGTAAATAAAGTATCTGTTTTTTATTTTTAATAAATGTGCAAACATTTCTAAAAACCTGTTTTCACTTTGTCATTATGGGGTATTGTGTGTAGAAAAAAGTATTTAATCAATTTTAGAATAAGGCTGTAACGTAACAAAATGTGTATGCATTTGTATGCAATGACTAACATGACCAGAGGAACTGATGACCCAATTTTGAAATTGCACCTTGTGCATTCTATTACAACTTTAAAGACTTAAAAGCTGGACTGAGTTCCTTTAAAAAAGATATATACAGTACCAGTCAAAAGTTTGGACACACCAACTCATTCAAGGGTTTTTCTTTATTTTTGCATTGTAGAATAATAGTGAAGACATCAAAACTATGAAATAACACATATGGATTCATGTAGCAACCAAATAAGTGTTAAACAAATCAAAATATTGTATATTTGAGAATCTTCAAGTAGCCATCCTTTGCCTTGATGACAGCTTTGCACACTCTTGGCATTCTCTCAACCAGCTTCATGAGGTAGTCACCTGGAATGCATCTCAATTAACAGGTGTGCCTTCTTAAAAGTTAATTTGTGGAATTTATTTCCTTCTTATTGCATTTGAGCCAGTCAGTTGTGTTGTGACAAGGTAGGGGGGTATACAGAAGATAACCCTAATTGGTAAAAGACCAAGTCCATATTATGGCAAGAACAGCTCAAATAAGCAAAGAGAAACGACAGTCCATCATTACTTTAAGACATGAAGGTCAGTCAATAAGGACAATTTCAAGAACTTTTAAAATTGCTGCCCAAATAAATGTTTCACAGAGTTCAAGTCACAGACACATCTCAACATCAACTGTTCAGAGGGGACTGTGTGAATCAGGCCTTCATGGTTGAATTGCTGCAAATAAACCACTACTAAAGGACACCAATAAGAAGAAGGGACTTGCTTAGGCCAAGAAACACGAGCTATGGACATTAGACCGGTGGAAATCTGTCCTTTGGTCTGGAGTCCAAATTTGAGATTTTTGGTTCCAACCGCCGTGTCTTTGTGAGACGCGGTGTGGGTGAACAGATGATCTCCGCATGGGTAGTTCCCACCGTAAAGCATGGAGGAGGAGGTGTTATGGTGTGGGGGTGCTTTGCTGGTGACACGGTCTGTGATTTATTTAGAATTCAAGGCACACTTAACCAGCATGGCTACCAAAGCATTCTGCAGCGATACACCATCCCATCCGGTTTGGGCTTAGTGGGACTATAATTTGTTTTTCAACAGGACAATGACCCAACACACCTCCAGGCTGTGTAAGGACTATTTTACCAAGAAGGAGAGTGATGGAATGCTGCATCAGATGACCTGGCCTCCACAATCACCCGACCTCAACTCAATTGAGATGGGTTGGGATGAGTTAGACCGCAGAGTGAAGGAAAAGCAGCCAACAAGTGCTCAGCATTTGTGGGAACTCCTTCAAGACTGTTTGAAAAGCATCCCAGGTGAAGCTGGTTGAGAGAATGCCAAGAGTGTGCAAAGCTGTCATCTATTTGAAGAATCTCAACAAAAAAAATATTTGTTTTGCACTTTTTTGGTTACTACATGATCCCATATGTGTTATTTCATAGTTTTAATGTCTTCACTATTATTCCACAATGTAAAAAATAGTAAAAATCTAGAAAAACCCTTGAATGAGTAGGTGTGTCCAAACTTTTGACTGGGGGGGGTATTTTGATCCAAGGGATGGGCAACATGCCTGAACACTGCAGTGTCAAATCTCAGATTAGACCTAAAGTTGTTCCGCTTTTGAGGATGAGCTTTTCCCTACATCTACTAATAGGTCAGACGTCTGTGGGGATCCTAAACATTCTGCTTCCCAGCAGCACGATCATGGCAAGATGGCAGAAATAGCATAACATTATACATTTGTCATTTAGCAGACGCACTGATCCAGAGCGACTTACAGGAGCAATTAGGGTTACGTGCCTTGCTCAAGGGCACATCGACAGATTTTTCACCTAGTCAGCTCGGGGAGTCGAACCAGCGACCTTTGGTTAGTAGCCCAAAGCTCTTAAAGGAAAACTCCACCCAAAACCTATTAGTCCATTGTTGATAAAGTCCCAAAATGTTTTGCATGTCAGCAATCAAGATTTCAAGATATACAATTTTCTAAATAGAGACTAATGAAACAAATACCAAATGTCTTTGGGTGAAATGTTCCTTTAACCGCTAGGCTACCTGCCTCCCCACAGGGGAACCAGCATGATATCATTTCCTAGAAACATACAATGGACAACATGTTCTGCTACAGGCTAGGCTACACTGATGTAACAATATTCTATTGGGTGATGGGAGAGGAGTAGTCAAATGTTCAATGTTGATCTGTTACCACAATAAAACTATAAACAGTGGGAGGGGCCTGACATTACACACAAGTGACTGATGTGTCTGTTTGAACTGTATTGTTTGCAGAGATTAAATCCAATGGATCCCTTCCACTTAGTCAATTCCAAATATAATATTAAACTAATCAAGTGTAAATCTGTGGACTATTTAATGGCTTAATTTTGATAATGGAATAGCCACTTGCATTGGTACAAATTCAAAAACGGATAGACTTTTAAAAGAAAAACTAGGTTGTGGGTGATATAACTTAGCTAAATAACGTTACTGCATTAAACACACATTAGGCTACTTCAACTGAAGCGGGCAAGCCTCAAATGCCCGGGCCTTTTCAGAGTAACGTTTCGTCGAGCAGTGACCCTGGGTCGATATTAGCCGACTCAACTCATCGTACATCGAGGAGTTCAGTTTAATTGGCTAGGTCGATATCTACACCTGCCCCAGTCATAATGTTGTTGCCAGATAAAACTGCATGGAGGTGTGGGTCAATTAACAACAATGACACCTGGATAATGGTTCGTTAACACGCTCTTCGAACTCAGTTTGCCTCTGCCAGACCTGCTGTGAACAATGGCCGGTTAGCTAGCCATCTAGCAAGCTTACCTAGTTACCAATGACTGATGTTTACTAAATGAATTGACATCTGCCAGTCATCAAACAGCCTCCAAAAAACCACCAACGAATGCTCGCAGAGCTTGTTTTTCTTCCCACAACGGCGGCGTGTTGTCGCAGGTTAGTTAATTAACGTACTGTAGCAAGATAGTAAAACGGAATGGTCGGGTGTATTCGCGAATTGTACGTTAGTTGCGACTAGTCAACTTTTAAAGAATTACAAATCGTTATGTTTTGGAATTACAATTCATATGTATTCCTTTTTCGGTATTATTCTTCTCCCTTTGACGTAATTTTTTTTTTTGCTTTTACCTTCAGTTCCCTGTTATTGCTGGTGCTTCAGTTCTATCAGCAGGCCAGGCCCCGTCCAAACCAGACAGAACAGCAACCCTCCACACGCGCACAAACAGGATATGACGTTTGAGAGGCTTACATGAAACAACTGGTAACTCGGAAAAAAAGTATATTTTGAACAAGTCATCCAATTTGGAATTCCACGTCGGAAACTCTGGCAACTCGAGCCCCGACTTTCAACCTGAAGATCACTGACGTCATGACTTCACCTCGTTATTTTTCAGAGTTCCCAGTGGTCTTGATCACTGCCACTCAAAAGGGCGCGTTTGAGTGGTAAGGCAATAAACCGACTGTAGACGAAAGTCGAGGAGAAGTCGGGTAGGTGAGATAATACAAAAATAAATCAAACAACCATCCCACTCCTTCAGTCACATTTAAATAAATAAAAAATCCATACACTGGCTCAGGTGCCTTGAAGGACGGAGCATTCATCGACATGATTCCTTGTAATGCCTCTGCGGAAAAGTCGCTAAGTCCCAAAAAACGCTCAGCCGCACTCACAATGATGCATATTTTCTCCGATTTCCTCTCCGTTTGCGCGGTGCAGTTGATAACCAAAGTAATAAACGCTACAAAGTCCACCTTTTTAACATGCAACATGTCAGGATCACTATGTTGACAAGGAACATAATCTTGTGCCTCTACTCCTACTACCATTACTTCTTCAACTTCTCTTTCTTCCACTCTTCTCAATGCCTCCGGATAGGAGACATTCTGGACAGCCCTTATTCTCGCCACCTCAGTCTCCTTCACCCTAACAGGACACTTCAGAAATTTGGGTGCATGTTCACCACAACAATTGCAGCATTTAGGCTAAAATTATTAACATTTATCACACTGAATTGGTTTAGGAACGAAGGATCTCACAGGGAATTTCATATAACCCAAATACACCTGAGAAGGCAGACCTTCTTCTTCTTCAATGAGGTTTAACGGCGGTTGGCATCCAATTTGTTGCATTACTGCCACCTACTAGACTGGAGTACAACTCCCTTTTCTTTTCCTTGAAAAATAAAATAAAGCAAAGCAAAGAAATACCCTACCATCTAACACTACACTCACAAATTCAAAACTATTACTAATAATTAACCCCACCCTTCTCCACTATTTAAATATACTCACACCTACCTCATACCCTCAACCTGAAATGATGGGACATCACCACTTAACACTCCATGTAACTCTTCTGCTGTCAAGCCTCGCACACCCAAATATCTCTCTGCAGCTGCCACCACAACCTCAATTTTCTTTGACTTACGTTCCATCCCTGCAGTACAATTAATAACCATTGCTATAAACGCTAAAAAGCCAATCTTACCGACCCCTCTTCCTCTACTTTCTTCACTGCCTCCGCATATTAATTTCTTCTCTACCCTTACCCTGGAAACCTCAACCTGCTTCTCTCGCACTGGACATGTCTGATCCCCAGCCCCATGGCCACCCCTAAAATTAGCACATACCACCACTTTCCCCACTGCTTCACACTCCTTTGTCTAATGCCCTTCTGCACACTTCTCACACCTTGGAATCTCCCGCCTACATACTGCTGCCACATGCCCATAAGTTTGACACCTGTAACATCGTAATGTACTCGGCACATAAGCTCGCACAGGATAACTTATATATCCTAATTTCACTTTGTCAGGCAAAGACTCAACTTCAAAACTCAAAAGAACAGACAATGACTCTTCTGTTTCCCCACTCTCGACCCCCTGTTTGTGTCGCACCCAACGACAAGCATCACACACACCGGGAATCATCTCCTTCAGTTGATCCACTTTTACATTTACTGCTACCCCAGTAATCACTCCTTTCAATGGCGCCCTTTTCTTGAGAGAAACTCTGAGCGCCTTCTCCCTCTGCCCAACAGAAACACAAACAATTATCACTAGACCACTTCTGGTTACCCTCACCGATTCCACTACACCCAACGCTTTTTTCACCCATCTTGAAACCACAAATGGATCAGCCAAAAGGCAAGGATCCACTTTTTCCACAAACTTCACTCCTACTGTCACAGACTCATCTTTATCCTGACCCTCTGTGCAAGCCTCTGGCTCCGAGCACTTCACCACACCTACCATCTCCGATACTTCACCCTCATTCACTTACATTTCTCCTCCTGTCTTCAGCTCACTTTGCTTACATTTCCTACCACTCTTCTTTAACAAACCTTCTCCCTTTCTCCCCCCATTTTTTCCCGACTCAAACTCACAGTCTTCCTCCCTCTCTCTCTTAGACCTCCTCTGCCTCTCTTTTTCCCTCCATTCCTCCTCATTCATCCAAGTATACGTCTCCTTATGATAATAATGCATTTCTCCTAACCACCATCGGTTTCTTTTCTTCTCAAATAACTCAATTTTCCCCCTCCTTTCCCTTCCGGCGTCTATTCTATACTCTGGACTTGTGTCGACATCTTGGCCTGCTTCTTCCGTCGCCCCCCAAGAGACCCTCTTCTTCTTCTTCTTCAAGGTTTTATTGGCGGACTACATCCAAAAAGGAGCATTGCCACCACCTACTGGGTTTGGTAATAACTGAGATACTTTAACAAAACAAAAAAATACTATATATAAATAAAACACACTCATATTATTCAAAATAAATAATAATATACTCCTTCACTGTACTCAGATCCCTACACAGGCTCTGGGGCCTGAGAGGGGGAAGCATCTTCAGATAGTATTCCCTGCAACGTTTCAGCCTGTAGATCCAATAACCTTTTAGCCGCTTTCACAATAATTTCCTGTTTGTTCATTTATTTTGTTAGTTTGTCCTGTACAATGAATCACCTGCACAATAAAGGCAACAAAATTAAACTTCTTCATCATTAGTGTTTCAGGATCTCTCAACTGACTGACAACATTTCACATTTTAGTAGACACTCTTACCCAGAGCGACTTACAGGAGCAATTAGGATTGAGTGCCTTGCTCAAGGGCACATCGACAGATTTTTCACCTAGTCAGCTCGGGGATTAGAACCAGCGACCTTTCGGTTACTGGCACAACGCTCTTAACCACTAAGCTACCTGCCACCACAGACTGTTGGGCATCCACTGCCATAGCTTCATCATCTTTACTCGCTGCTTTGACAATTTTCACTGTCTCTGCATAAAATACCTTCTCGACAGCCCTGATCCTTCCTACATTTACCTCCTTCACCCTAACAGGGCACTCAGGGAACTCTGGAACGTGATTCCCATCACAATTGCAACACCTTGCATCCTCAGACTCTTCAACAATGATATTCCGTTTGCAAACACTATTCCTGGCATGTTCATATAAACCATGAAGCCTCAATATCCATCGAGACGCCAGATATGACACCTTTTATCGGTGCCCTACTCCGATAATCATAGCATTCCACTTCATGCGTCGAGACTTTGTACATCCACAGAGCTTTCTCCTTTTGTTCTTTTGACACGCATGAAATCAACATCATACCACTCCTCCACTCTGACTGACTCCACTTCTACCAATGCATCCTTCACCATTTTTGTGACCGCAAACGGGTTTCCCCAAAAAAACATCCTTGCTCATGAAATGCACTCCAACAAGGAGGCGTCGTCATACCGAGGCTCGTCTTGATTTACAACTTCAGCCCTTTTAGTTCCATTCTTAGATGTTTCAGTATACCACTCATTTCCTCTAGCTTCACTCGGGCCAACAGAATCAAATCAAATTGTATTTGTCACATGCGCCGAATTCCACAGGTGTAGTAGACCTTACAGTGAAATGTCTACTTACAAGCCGTTAACCAACAATGCAGTTTTAAGAAAAATCAGTGTTAAGTAAAAAATTGTTAAGTAAAATAAGAGCAGCAGTAAAATAACAGTAGCGAGGCTATATACAGGGGGTACCGGTACAGAGTCAATGTGCGGGGGCACCGGTTAGTCGAGGTAATTGAGGTAATATGTACATATAGGTAGAGTTAAAGTGACTGTGCATAGATAATAAACAGGCATAGATAATAAACAGAGAGTAGCAGCAGCGTAAAATAGGGGAGGGGGGACAATGTAAATAGTCTGGGTAGCCATTTGATTAGCTGTTCAGGAGTCTTTTGGCTTGGGGGTAGAAGCTGTCAAGAAGCCTTTTGGACCGCTTGCCGTGCGGTAGCAGAGAGAACAGTCTATGACTAGGGTGGCTGGAGTCTTTGACAATTTTTAGGGCCTTCCTCTGACACCGCCTGGTATAGAGGTCCTGGATGGCAGGAAGCTTGGCCCCAGTAATGTACTGGGTCGTACGCACTACCCTCTGTAGTGCATTGCAGTCGGAGGCTGAGCAGTCGGTGATCAGGCCTACCACTATTGTGTCTTCGGCAAACATAATGATGGTGTTGGCGTCATGCCTGGCCATGCAGTCATTGGTGAACGGGGAGTACAGGAGGGGACTGAGCACGCACCCCGGAGGGCCTCCCGTGTTGAGGATCAGTGTGGCAGATGTGTTGTTACCTACCCTTACCACCTGGGGGCGGCCCGTCAGGAAGTCCAGGATCCAGTTGCAGAAGGAGGTGTTCAGTCTCAGGGTCCTTAGCTTAGTGATGAGCTTTGAGGGCACAATGGTGTTGAACGCTGAGCTGTGTCAATGAATAGCATTCTCATGTAGGTGTTCCTTTTGTCCAGGTGGGAAAGGGCAGTGTGGAGTGCAATAGAGATTGCATCATCTGTGGATCTGTTGGGGCGGTATGCAAATTGGAGTGGGTCTAGGGTTTCTGGGATAATGGTGTTGATGTGAGCCATGACCAGCCTTTCAAAGCACTTCATGGCTACAGACGTGAGTGCTACGGGTCGGTAGTCATTTAGGCAGGTTACCTTAGTGTTCTTGGGCACAGGGACTGTGGTGGTCTGCTTGAAACATGTTGGTATTACACACTCAGTCATGGACAGGTTGAAAATGTCAGTGAAGACACTTGCCAGTTGGTCAGCGCATGCTCGGAATACACGTCCTGGTAATCCGTCTGGCCCTGTGGCCTTGTGAATGTTGACCTGTTTAGAGGTCGTACTCACATCGGCTATGGAGAGCGTGATCACACAGTCGTCCGGAACAGCTGATGCTCTCATGTATGCTTCAGTGTTGCTTGTCTCGAAGCGATCGTAGAAGTAATTTAGCTCGTCTGGTAGTCTCGTGTCACTGGACAGATCGCGGCTATTCTTCCTTTTGTGGTCTGTAATAGTTTGCAAGCCCTGCCACATCTGACGAGTGTCGGAGCCGGTGTAGTACGATTCAATCTTAGTCCTGTATTGACGCTTTGCCTGTTTGATGGTTCGTCATCCATGGCTCCCTTACATGTATCGCCCTGATGCTGCCATGAAAGTCTTCCTTCAACTTCCCCTCTGCTTACCTCATGTCAAAATAAAAGTCCTGCACGTGTGCCATATGTGGACAAGAAAGGAATAACTTGTGGGGGATGTTGCTAGTGTATGTAGATGCACCCACATTGCTAAAAGCACCTAGGGGTGGTGCATCTGCGACAGCCGAAAGTAGGTCACTAAAGTGGTTTTCCAAAGGCAAGGCTCAGATCAACCTGGTAGTGTTGCCATTCTTTATACCAGTTTGTCTTTATAATGTTGAAGTAAACATGTCTCTAACCCCCATATCACACCCTCACAAACTGAAATCATATGTGTGTAGATTGCACAATCAATTAGTGAGAGAGAACATCAAATATCACATTAATTTGTATATCCACTGAATACATGAATCGCGGCAAAGTTGGTTCCGGTTTCAATCATGTCTTTGGTCATGTGGGTCAAACAAAAACACCGTAATGATTGGTTGACAATAGAGCCTCCCACAATGCTGGCTGCAGGAGGAAGTTGGTGAAGAGCAACTGCAGAAACTTGTAGTCGACTGCAGTCAAACCTTCTTGACCTTTGATCACATTATTTTTGTAAAGTTCACGCAGTCCACATGTAGGTGCAAGTTAGACCATTTTTATCCCCATAATGCAACACACTTTGAAAGGCGGTGACCAATGATGGTCATGGACTTGACAAAAGTGATCCGCCCAATGACTGTATATGCTGCCACTGCACCTGAGAGGAGTTGCCATAGAATTAGGATCTCTACTACATTTACATTTTAGTCATTTAGCAGACGCTATTACTAGTGCTGGATTCTGTATTAACCCACATATTCCCTCTTTGAGGAATGGGAACAGAGGAAGAAAATCAAAAAAATACAAATAAATGTTGCTTTAGAAATTTATTGAGCCTTTTATTTCCTAAATTGAAAATACAGGTTCTGTGGTTATTTTACTGATTTCCAATGTGCTAATTTGGCAAAACGGTGACCTATTCAAAAAAGTATATTCGTTGAAATATTGTCAAATGAATACGTATGTGATTCTGTAACCGTCCTTGAATCAGCAGATAATAGAATGCATCCTCTGCTCAGTTTACTACAGAGAGGCTTTCATCCCCCAAGTGTGGAGGTTCTGTCCTGGTCAGTCCTACAACCAAAGAGAATCGGTGCATTCGAGCGAGTCAAATTTATGCAGTCAGTCTGGTATGTGTGTGTTTCAGCAAGCGAGAAAAAGTGTAAATGTGTCTAAATTAGCAAATTCATTAGTGAGCTTGTGACTTTGTAGCTCATCCTCATTAAGACTGCCTGTAGCCTTGATTTCTGAGGCATAATATATTCTAATGTAACACAGTGGAACACCCCTAAACCCCTGGAGAGAAGGAGACAAGCAGAATGAAATGTCATATTTTTTTTTTATCTTTCAACTCTTTGAATGAATCTTACAGGCTGCAGGCAGCTTGGGGGCTCTGCCTCTTCTACTCATCTGCCTATCACTGTAGAGAAGAGCTGGTTTATACTGCCACCTAGTGGAAATTACGAGGCATTGCATTTACAGTGAAGTTATTTATGACATACCTCAGCACTAATTCTCAAAGCGTAAAACTCCTTACTATCTTGAAGTTTCCCCTATATTTTGAATTACTATCCAAGATGCATGGCCACAGACAAAAAAAGCTTTTCATCATTAAGTAATAATAATAATAATATGCCATTTAGCAGACGCTTTTATCCAAAGCGACTTACAGTCGTGCGTGCATACATTTTTGTGTATGGGTGGTCCCCGGGGATCGAACCCACTACACAAGCGCCGTGCTCTACCAGCTGAGCTACAGAGGACCACCGTCTGGAATGTACTTTCACTGTCCTCTCCTCAAACTCTCGTCTTCCCCCACAGGAGGACCCCCCAGCAGAGCCTTTTTATTGGACATGTTTGTTTTCATGTTGGGGTCGGTGAAATGAAAATATACAGCTAGGCCTAGAATAAAGGTGTCATTGAAACCTGAGGGAAAAACGTGCCCTGGAGGCACGGAAATGTATCTTCATACAGGAAAGAAGTAGCTGTTTTCCGATAGAGGGCGCTAGTATGGAGAATTTGGTAGTGGACGAGGGCAAATATTTTTCCTCTCCCACGTAAAACGACGACGAGGGTGTGGACACTGGGGATGGAGACAGTCTGCTTCAATCCCAATCTAACGAACTATTTCTCAGTGGAATAATCAATTCTGTTTGAATCCATCGGGTAAGTGAAATACATGCGTCTTTTTTTCTTTACACTGATGTATTCACACTTAGAAATCGTTCCATTTCTCCGGTTTGTTTGCTATCGAGATTGCTAGCTTCAGGCGTCTGGTCTGAAGTCAAAGAAGAAGGAGAGGGGAAAAGGACAGTGACCAAAGCGTCAACTAGTAACGTTAGCGAACTGATTGAAACGTCTTCAACTGTCTCCCTCCTTACGGGGCTTGATAATGTAACTGTATAAATTGTTGTTGAACAAAGTTGTTAGGTACCTAGTACAGTAACTAGCCACAGTATAGTACTGGACTTTTTCAGCACCTTATTATCTTACGCGATTATTCAAAACTTTAAAACTACTGCTACTAGTTAGCAAGCTAGCTCGAAAGCCAGGTAGGAGTAGCGGGCCAGCTAGTTTCGTGGCTAACTCCGACAAGTTCATGTTGGGCTGCCTTTGGCCAATAATTCCTGATTGTAGCTGTTGTTGTCAGTGTCCACAATGGTAGTTATTTGTACACAAGAATACACTTTGCTTGAACACAGTAACGTACACAGCACCGAGTTTTATTTTGATTCATCCCAAATAAGTCGTGCATCACTAACTAGGCTAGCTAGTTTATATGGCTATAGCTCACTAGTAATGACATTTTGGGCAAGAACCCTAGTTAGAAAATGTGTTAACTTTATGGTATTAGCTAACGTTAGTCAAATGGCATTTGGAATGCTCCCTGACAGCCACTGCTCATGTCATGGGTCTCATGGTTTATTTATCTGTATGCATGTACGCTAATATCGAGGATAAGTGTTCTTTAGCACTAATATATGACCATTGCTTGGCTTTACCAATAAATTAATCTATGAAGTTCAAATCAGTCTTCACTAAACCCAAAATGAAAAAAAATATGTATCCTAGCTATGTAACCCACAGTACCGCACAAGGCATATGCATTGACTTTTTTTCTTCTACAGTTTGTGTTCTTCTAGTACTGAGAAGCCTTCAGGAAATTGTTCAAACAGGGTTTCAAAATGTCAGTAGTGGTAATCAACTCAGACAGTGTAGTGGGTTACAGCGTTGGGTGAATCACAATTAACAACTTGGCTCTACTGCACACCCAATGCAGTTGATGTAGAGTTTCAGACTGGATTGCACAATGCCTGAGAGGTCTTATGTTACACTGCAACTAAATTATCCTTGTGCTGCAGTGCTATGAAACGAATGAGGGCCCCGAAAGCCTGTTGTGACCTCATCAAAGTTTTTAGTCTATAGATTACATTGGATGGCAGTTGGAACAGTGTTCCCTATCATGTTTAGAATGTATTTAAAAGCAGAGAGGAATCCTGGGCTGTAGTTATATCTGTCGATTATCATCCTTCTCATGTTTGTCTTTTCAGGATTGTGCCACTGGATCTCCACAGTGTAGCTATAACTGGACGTCTCCCGTTGTGTCCCTGACTGTAGTTGGACGTCTCCCGTCGTGTCCCTGACTGTAGTTGGACGTCTCCCGTTGTGTCCCTGACTGTAGTTGGACGTCTCCCGTTGTGTCCCTGACTGTAGTTGGACGTCTCCCGTCGTGTCCCTGACTGTAGTTGGACGTCTCCCGTCGTGTCCCTGACTGTAGTTGGACGTCTCCCGTCGTGTCCCTGACTGTAGTTGGACGTCTCCCGTCGTGTCCCTGACTGTAGTTGGACGTCTCCCGTCGTGTCCCTGACTGTAGTTGGACGTCTCCCGTCGTGTCCCTGACTGTAGTTGGACATCTCCCGTCGTGTCCCTGACTGTAGTTGGACGTCTCCCGTCGTGTCCCTGACTGTAGTTGGACGTCTCCCGTCGTGTCCCTGACTGTAGCTGAACGTCTCCCGTCGTGTCCCTGACTGTAGTTGGACGTCTCCCGTCGTGTCCCTGACTGTAGTTGGACGTCTCCCGTCGTGTCCCTGACTGTAGCTGTTCTCTCCTTTCTGAGGGACGAATGCACTCCAGGCCACCCCTGAATTCCTTTGGCTGCCTCCCTTGTGTATCCCAGTCCTCCCACTCCAGTCCCATCACCGCCTCTCAGAGTGTAAGTTAACAGAAGAAGCAGAGTGAGCCATCATGGATGATATTTTTACCCAGTGCCGGGAAGGCAACGCAGTAGCTGTTCGCCTATGGTTGGACAACACAGAGAATGACCTCAATCAGGGGTAAGTCTAACTTTTCAGTACTTTTTAAAATAATTTTTTTGTGTGCTCAGAGCCTCTCAAAAACAACAAAAACTGTTTCAGATGTTGAATTGCATGTACAAGAATGTTATATCACCTGCTATTAGTATCAAGTCTCAGAATAATGTATTTATGTAGGCCTATCTCTTGCATCACAGAAGCTTGTGACCAGCTATAAGGACGTCACATCTCTATTGGACACACCCTTAGATGTCATAATACACCAATGACACAGTTGCTTGGAGGAGTCATTTGAGGGATTCAGATAAAGGCAATAAATAATTTGATGTCTGTTCTTCGCCAATCCCCTGTGACGTTATGAGCCTTGAGTTGTGTGCTGATAATTAGTTCCACACAACTGAAATGGGAAAGCTTCCAGAAATGTACAGAGACCCACCACATCATCCCATGTACAACGAGAGGACATGGATCTGTTTTGGTTTACTCGTACATCAAAAGCTGATGGCAAACATTGCTGGGTAATTAATTGCACAGTCATTGTCTTTCTTTTGACGTTGTCGTCGAGGACTGTGACGGTTGTTTATTGCTGGGCTCCCAGCCAGCCCGACTCCCCAACTCTTTGTGATCGTGACCTGAGATTTGAACCCACTTCTTTCCGGTCACGTGACTTGGCCTGGAATGTGAACTTTTTAAATGAAGCAAAAGGATGTCTTGGATATATTTTCACATGACCACTGCCCTGAAATCTGTTTGTTAACTTGCTATTTCTATTAGGTTACTGGGCAAAGACCAAGAGAAGATGCAACAATTACAACAAATAATTGGTGTTTCCTGCCTCGTTTATGTGGCTATTTTCATTTGACTCTATTATAGACTGCAAAGCTATAGCCTAGCTCTGATGGTTGCATTTGGAGGTCCATTAGAAAGCAGGCTTCAACATGCCACCTGGCCTCTTCTACTGTAACTGTCCTCGGGTGACTCAGTAAAGGGAAGCTCGGCTGGGCTTGTCACCACTGATGGAACTCACAGGCATTTCTGGAGTAGGGTGACTTTTTAAAATGTTCTATATTCATGTCTGGTATCTCTGCATCCAGATATAACTATAGAGACACATAATTGTTGGCCCCAGGGCATGTTCTCTGAAGCTGTTCTTCTCTGTCTTTCATGCAGAGGCTTGATTGTTGTTGAGTACCTTGCTTAGACATTACAGAGCATTATGCCTAGATATTTTTACCAGCTTTCATAGTTTAGTTTTTTAGTTTTGCGTTCATACTGTTGTAAGTAGCCTATGGTATACACATGCATGGATTGATTGTATTTGTGTGAGTGTACACGGCCGACCGAACACACGTGGCCCTTCTCCATTAGCCGATTGCCTGTCAAGTCCTCCTTATTGGTTAGGGTGATGTATATTTTTCGCAGTGGGGAAAACACATCCACACTGGGCCTTTCAGCCCCTGCAATAACTGTGATTACATGGGTTTTTATAGTTGACTGTACAAACACCCAAATCCGCAATGTTGAATCCCACCATGTCCTATATATCCCTATTCCACACTTTCTCAGTGACTGCTTGTGAAAGTAAAGCTGATTGTGAGCCCATTTCTCTGTGTCAGTGTAGGTGTGAGACACGGAGTATAGTGGAATGCTGAATGTCCTTACAAGGAATAACACGCAAGCCTCTAGGGAACGGTCTACAACCCTCCAAAAATGAACAAGAGAAAGGGGGAGGAGCCATGGAATTATTGTGGGCTGGACATAGGACACGAATGTGTGGGAGCGTGTGTGTGACGGGCTGAGAGAGAATGTGTGTGTGTGGCAGCGTTAAGACAGGCAGCCCAATTCTGATCGTTTTTTTCACTAATTGGTATTTTGACCACACCCGGCACTCTGACAACGCCTCCTCAGTCTGGGGAGGACAGGGGGACACACAGCACAGTCAGGAGAGAGAGCCATACTCACATGACTCCTACTAACTGTCTATGTGTAACTGAGATGATGTTGTGGATGGGTTAGTTAGTAACTACCTCTCTGGTGAGGATGGTGAGAGTGGCAGGGGCCACGTTGACAGAGACGGGGGTCCAATCCTGCTTCCTTGTGCTGTTCATTGCAGCCTCCAAAGCATCATTGACTGTGTCCACACCTAGGAGACGAGACAGTTATACTGTTAACAGTATCCACAAGGCAAGGTAAACTGCATGGTAGTAGCTAGCTAGCCATGTACGCAGCGAAGCGCAAAACAGTCCCGCACAAAGCACAGCCAGATGTTTTACTGCACAGCTAAATAAACACTACATTACCAAAAGTATGTGGATACCTGCTGGTCGAACATCTCATTCCAAAATCATGGGCATTAATATGGAGTTGGCCCCCCTTTGCTGCTATAACAGCCTGCACTTTTCTGGGAAGGCTTTCCACTAGATGTTGGAACATTGCTGCGGAGACATGTTTCCATTCAGCCATGAGCATTAGTGAGGTCAGACACTGATGTTGGGCGATTAGGCCTGGCTCGAGTAGGCGTTCCAATTCATCCCAAAGGTGTTCGATGGGGTTGAGGTCAGGGCTCTCGACAAACCATTTCTGTATGGACCTTGCTTTGTACACGGGGGCATTGTCATGCTGAAACAAGAAAGGGCCTTCCCTAAACTGTTGTCACAAAGTTGAAAGCACAGAATCGTCTAGAATGTCATTGTATGCTGTAGTGTTAAGATTTCCCTTCACTGGAACCAAGGGGCCTGAACCATGAAAAAGAGCCCCAGGCCATTATTCCTCCTCCACCAAACTTTACAGTTGGCACTGAATTTGGGCATGTAGTGTTCTCTTGGCATCCGCCAAAACCGGATTTGTCCGTCGGACTGCCAGATGGTGAAGCATTTTTATATATACATACTGAACAAAAAATATAAACTCAATATGTAAAGTTTTGGTCCCATGTTTCATGAGCTGAAGTAAAATATCCCATATGCACACAATTCTTATTTCTTACAAATGTTGTGCACAAATTTGTTTACATCCCTGTTAGTGAGCATTTCTCATTTGCCAAGAGAATCCATCAACCTGACAGGTGTGGCATTTCAAGAAGCTGATTAAACAGAATTATCATTACACAGGTGCACCATGGGCTGGGGACAATAAAAGGCCACTCTAAAATGTGCAGTTTTGGCACACAACACAATGCCACAGATGTCTCAAGTTCAGCCATTTAGTTTCTTACTTGTTTCTGACTGAAAAGTACTGTTACCGAAATCCCTAATTTGTTTAGGAAAAACATTCCCTATTCCCTCAACCCTTGCTCTCTTTATGTGAAACATGTAAGCATCGCATGCATGTGACCAATAGGGCCGACCTATAGCCTATCATAATCCCGTCAATAAACAGGCGAATGTGTACTAGTTGCTCAGGAGGGAAAGGGGAAGTCAGGCTTTAGTTGTGGAAACTACTGGAGATCAAGAAAAGGGGAGGGTATAGGAGCAAACGTTTTATGAGTATTACAGTTGCTGTTAGATTAAAATATTATAACTTTTTCTGACCATTTGGAACAATGTAAACAACACTAAATAAATAAGTGTACCAGAGAGTCTGTTCTAACAAAACAAAAGATATATAAAGCCTTTATTACAGCAGACTGAAAACAGTTGCATTTGGGAATTGCAGTTTATTTATTGTTGAGGCTAAATATTCAAAGCTCACTTTGTTGTTTTTATTTTAAAACTAAAATGCTTGATTGCATTTCAAAGCATGAATGTCTCTGTATGCTGTGTGATTGCATGAACGAATGATTGATTGATACAGTGGCCTATATATTGAAATATAGGCTTAAGACTAAACAGGTTGCGCTTTTATGCCTAGAGCTCGATGGTGGTTATACAAAGCTACTATACTAAGCCTACTAATGATAACGACATTCCTTATTATTATAATGATGATCATAACAATAATTGTAATAATAACAATAAGAAGGAGATGAAGAAAAAGGAGGGTATAGGAGCGAGAGCTGTGTGCATGTGTGTGACAAACAGGTGCTGTTACACTACAATATTTTTCTGCCTGTTTGGAACAGTGTAAACAACACTAAATCAATTATAAGTAAAACATCTAAAGCCTTTTATTACAGTATAGCAAAGATTAAAAACAGCCGAATCTGTGAAATTGCTTTATCGGACATTTTGCCGTTGCATGATGCTTGGTGCTCACAGAATCAGTAGGCTATTAAACAAACACTAAAACAGGCAACAGAAGCAAGATCTGTCTTATTTCTGTAGATATGGATGATGTATAAAGCCAGGCACATTTAACAGTTAGGCTATTGATTATAGACTGAATTAAGTTGGTAACCTCTCTCCTCAATTTTCTTAGACAATTAGGCTAAGGCAAGGGCTGTTTCCTCATCTCTGCTGCTGCTGCCTCCGCCGCATTGTTCTCAATCCCAATATGCTGATTAACTTTGCTATTATGCACATAGCCACATAGGGAAAGGTGCCAATTCTTTGTTATGAGATAATATTAGATTTATTAGTGTTGCACCATTATTTTTACATAATATAACCATATACAATTTCAGTATCACATGTCTTAGAGCGATGGACTGTGCCATCCCCACGGCCTCCACAATGGATTAGTCCACTGAGACGGGCGCGGATCAGACCGGTGTCTTGTGCACCATTAATAAAATTAAAGCGACTGCTCGACTAAAGAAATCTGGGTCGACCAACAGCCTGTCGACTAAATGGAGTCAGCCCTAGTGGGCCTATGCCCTCCCAGACCCACCCATGGCTGCACCCCTGCCCAGTCATGTGAAATCCATAGATTAGGGCCTAATGAATTTATTTCAATAGACTGATTTCCTTGTATGAACTTCAACTCAGTAAAATTGTTGCAGGTTGCGTTTATATTTTTGTTCAGTATAATTTTCGGGATAGTAAAACACTTTCTGTGCAAACGTAAACGACTAAAACCAGATATAAAGTATGTAGAAAAGATAATTAACCAATATTTAGAAAATAATAATCTTTGAGAACTAACAATCACCAAAATAAAAGCTAGACAGTATTGATTTTGTTAGGTTGATTTTGTTATGTTTGAGCAAAAGAACACAGCATTAGCCATAGCAAAATGCATGGAATTGTAGTAAATTTGCTTTAAAACGGCAACATTTTCTCTCAGCTCCATGGAGAAGTGTGTAGAATTGCAGGAAATTGGCTTAAAAATTCAAACATTTCTCTACACTGCCACTAAAGTTTTATATTAAATTCTGCCGGTCTGACCATGCCCATTGCCAAGCCCCTGCTTTCCCACCAGTGGTGTGTTTTTACCAAACGGAAGTAGTGCATAAAAATCAAACGTTTTTCCATCGCATTTTCTAATCTACCGATAGTATTGTCACAAACTGTTGCATTAAATAGCACATGTGCCTCCTCTGGTCTTGGCATGCAGATATAATGCGGGTAGGCTGTGTGGGTAGGCTAGTCTACATCATGAGGTTATTATGGAATATATTTATTTGTAAAACGGCAGTCAAGCATCGATCATCATTTCACCAGAATAAGACCCTCTATTTATTGGAAAGGAGCATCATGCTCATCATCGTGCACTTTCACCACCCTATGACGTTCATCATGATTGATTTAATCTGTAGCCTAATAAACTGCATGCTGTCCCGAGTCGTAGTGGGAGGACCACACAACATATCATCGCGTGACTCCAAGTTTACTTCGATATGATGGGTATTACATCAATATTTGCGCATAAAGCCATTTCCACCGCCATTTTTCATCTAGTTAATTTTACAGACACAAAATGATCCCACCATGTCGAACGAACAAATTATCTGTCGCCGTTTAAAAAAACATTTTACCGATACTTTCAGTTTCCATCACAGCTTTCATGATTTTTCTTTTATATGGGATGACTTTAGTGTGGATGGAAATGTGGTTTGTGTCTGAGTTTTTGCAGTTGCAGAAGGAATGCACAGGCAGTGACGGAGCCATAACACCTTCCTCTCATGCATTCTTCTGTTTCCTGTACTCCTCTCCCAGTGGTATTAGATAGTACCACTCATTTCCCCTCAACATTTCCTCATGATGGACCAGCTAATTACAAACGTACGCTAATGAGTGACGCATTTTTTAAAATGCAGTCTGGAAAGCAGCATTAGGCTATTTCTTGGAAGTCTAATCTTTCATTTAGGCCTACTCTACCTTACTACTTTTATATCTTACACCTATCTCCGAATGAACTGAAACTGTACATCTTTTTTTTGGTGAAAAGTCCTGCACTGAAGATCGAAAACTCTTAAAGATAATATTGGCTGCGTTTACACAGGCAGCACAATTCTTATCTTTTGACCAATTACTGGCAAAAGAGCTGATAAATTGGTCAAAAGATCAGAATTGGGCTGCCTGTGTAAACGCTGGTGGTTCAGACAGTCAGTGGATTTGGTCCACTTAGCATAAAAATAGCCGACACCAGAACATTACAAACGTGACTCCCTGGCTCTGCCCAACCCCCACTCTTCATAATCCCTTGTTTGTGGTGTGTGTGGACTGTTCCCCCAGTCTGCTGGGTGGCAAAGGAGTGTGAACCATGGCTTTAGGGCTAGTATCTGTAGCTATAGTAGAAGCACATTCAAAAAGAAGGAATCCTCAACATGAATTATAGTTTAACCTCTAGTCTAGGTGACTACTAATGTAGAGTTCTGCTGTGGGTGAAAACCTGTCGTTAGGCCTACAGTCAGTGCTGTGACATACCATGGTAATGAGTTACAGGCTCCTTGTTTGGTGAGGAGGGAGGTCGGGTTGTGTACGGTCACGGAGAATGCTGTTTATATTTAATTCCCTGGGGGAAGGGTGGTAGCCCATATAGCGCAGCACCTGACTGGGCAGAGCAGACAGTAGTCTGGGAGGATCACCAACACAACGTTACGTCTGTGTGAGAGGGGCTGGCCCGGGGCTGGGGTGTGAACTGTAGAGCCAGCTGTAGCCTCTGGGCCTTCCCAGCTCCCACTGGAGCCAGCTGTACCCTCTGGGCCTTCCCAGCTCCCGCTGGAGCCTTTGGGCCTTCCCAGCTCCCACTGGAGCCAGCTGTACCCTCTGGGCCTTCCCAGCTCCCACTGGAGCCAGCTGTACCCTCTGGGCCTTCCCAGCTCCCACTGGAGCCTTTGGGCCTTCCCAGCTCCCACTGGAGCCAGCTGTAGCCTTTGGGCCTTCCCATCTCCCACTGGAGCCAGCTGCAACTAATCCTACTGTAGGCTACAGTCAGACACTAAACAAATCATACCTCTTTAATTGGTAGCTTGACTCTCATTTCTGTGGATGGCTCGTTTCTTGTGAGTTATCTACAGTGTGCAAATAGACAAGTAGAGTAAATCTGGATCAGCCCATTGATGTGGGTCATATGATCTCACAGTGAGCTCAGCATAGAGACAGACAGGGTGTAGACAGGGGCTCTTCCGTCTGTCAATTTGAGCCCTGTTGGCAGGTGGAACTGCCTGAAGTAACCCAGGGGGGTGGGATGGGAGAGGGGCAGCCAATACGGCAGGAGAAAGCCCCTCTGAAGCCCCCTGGCCTGGGCAACCCTGCTGGGAAAGGTCGGAGACACCCCCCTCTCCTGGCTCCACTGACTGACTCATAGCCCTGCACAGGCATGAATTTTAAGCCTGAGCCTACCCATGCCTGCAATGTTCAGGCCCTACACTACCCAGGCCCGATCGCTTCTGCCAAATATAAGGCCCTGCCCAAAATCAGAATGAACTTCCTCCGTTAGGAAATTAATTAGCTGCTCCTCTCTGTCTGTCATTCACTCCCTGCGCGCAGCTCGCTCTGCATGCACTCTGCTCATTGCGGCTCTGAGTCTTTGGGTATCCATAGCAACGGCTCTGCTTGGGCTGCTCTGCTCAATGAAGAGACATCAGAGACATTAGAGTTAGCTGTTAGCTACTTTTTGTCACTCTAAACTCACACAACTCAACAAACATTATTTTCTGTGAATTTTTTATTTTATTTTTATTTTACCTTTTATTTAACTAGGCAAGTCAGTTAAGAAATTTTTTTATTTACAATGACGGTCTACACCGGCCAAACCCGGGACGACGCTGGGCCAATTGTGCGCCGCCCTATGGGACTCCCAATCACGGCCGGTTGTGATACAGCCTGGAATTGAACCAGGGGCTCTGTAGTGACGATGCAGTGCCTTAGACCGCTGCGCCACTCGGGAGCCCTCGGGAAATAATCTCTCCTGTAGTGGAATGTATACGCCGTATACCCACGTATTCTTCAGTGGGCAGTGAGTATACTCACTTCTTAATCCCCACGATGCGTATCAAAGTAGTGAGGTATACGCCGTATCAATTAACAAGGCTGATGGAACAAATCAGAATGTTTAGCTTCAAATGTTGATAAACCTATTATTTCTTCACATTCTAGGCACAGCAATGTACACACGGCGGCAGGTCTATGTGTGAATGTTCCAAAATGCAATTTGTGGGAAAACACCGTTCTAAAATGCGCACAGTACGTGAGCGGTTTCATGGACAGAGATGGAAATATCTGCTAGAAATGTTGAAAGAGGAGAGATCTAAAGATGCAACAATTATCATGGGTCGCTAATATGACTAGGAATAATGCCTTTGGTTGCTAGACAATGAAAGATGTTGAAAGAAAACCAATAGAACAGGAGAACGCATATGAGGAAGCTGTGACGACCCTCCCACTCTGTCTGCCGTATTCTCTCTTTGCTCTTGTTTCCTTATTAGGATGCCGGTGGGCGGAGTTGGGGGGGTCGTCAGTTACATGGGAAACACCTGGGCCGGGTGTGTCCCAGGATAAATGGACCTCTTCCACATTCATTGGGAAGACTCTCTCCAGGCAGATACTTTGATTTTGGTTGGGATATTTTTGTGGCTTTTTTTGGGTTGTTTGCTTTGGCACTTATCAACACTTTTCTATATTACATTTATGCAAGCAAACACTCACTTACACTACTGATTACTGATTACACACCCCATTGTTATTTCAGTTAGTTACTTTAATTAATAAATATATACTTTGAGTACTCCTTGTCTCCACGTGTCTCCCTTTTGTTACGAACTTGAGCCGGTTCGTGACAAAGCCTTTATCAAAAAATTGCCTCCATGTTTCTATGGTGGGATTTTTGCTAGGCTACTTTGAAGCAAGGTAAGACATGCCTCATAATATGAAGTAGAAGGTTCAGGTTTCAAACAATTAAGGAACAGGCTAATGATAGGCCTAACAGTCTTCTGGTAGAGGGAAAGGCTTTCCCAAAAACCTGCTCAATTAAATGTTAACTAGCTACAAAGTAGCCTATGCCTTCCTGGCAGAATGATATCATGATTATTTGCATCAATCCAGTGGCCATTTGTTTTGCGAACTCCATCTAATGTGCTACAGAAACACTGTTAACCAAACAAATGTGCTAGGTGCCTGTGCACTTTAATTAAAGGGTAATTAAACAAGCTCCCTGCCATCCAGGACATCTATATCAGGCGGTGTGGTAGGAAGGCCCGGAAAATCGCTAAAGACTCCAACCACCCAAGCCATAGACTATTCTCTCTGCTTCCGCACGACAAACTGTACCGGTGCATCAAGTCTGGCACCAACAGGCTCTTGAACAGCTTCTATCCCCAAGCAATACGACTGATAAATAGCTAACAGAATATCTACACGAACTGAGTTTACATTGTATCTTCATTGACCTTTTATTTCAATATTTGCAGTGTCTCAATGCACACTCACAAAGGCCCTACACACTCACATACACTGTCACTCCGACATACACACAAACACTCCATCATCTGCTCACTCACACATAATATGCACATACATTTATACTGACTCTACACACCCACACTCACATTCAAGCTGCTGCTACTCTGTTTATCTTATATCCTGTTGCCTAGTCACCTTACCCCTATACATATCTACCTCCATCACTCCAGTATCCCTGCACATTGTAAATATGGTATTGGAACTGACTCTGTATATAGTATGCTTGCTTACTTACTGTGTTCTTCATATTTCTTATTTCTAGTTTTGTTTCTTGTATTACTTTGTTATTGATTCTTGCATTGTTGGGTTTTGAGTTTGCAAGAAAGGCATTTCACTGTACTTGTGCATGTGACATTAAAACTTGAAGCTTACATGTAGTTTTCCCAGACCTCCAAAGTAGTCTCCTAATGTGGTTCAAGCATTGTTATGGACTAAGACGACACAATTGGATGTTCTTTCTATTTAACCCTCCCGTTGTCCTAGGGTCAAAATGACCCGCCACTGTGTTGAACCAACTTTATTTAATTTTTATATTTTGGGGATCATTTGTGAGAAGGAGGCAGTGAGACTTTAAAGAAAGTATCACTGCCTCCTTCTCACAAATGATCCCCAAAATATAAAACTTAAATAAAGTTGGTTCAACACAGTGGCGGGTCATTTTGACCCTAGGACAACGGGAGGGTTAAAAAAAGTGATCTGAAAAATGAGAAGGGGGAGAAATCTGAAACCTGTGAATTTCTGATTCATTTATCTGTTTCAATAGTAGGCCTACTATTAGCCTACTTTCACAGTACAGCTTGGGTTGGCCTGACTGTGAAAGACCAATATGGGATTTATCATTTTAGGTCATTCACAGTGTATGTCACTGTTTCTCATTTAGTTTTTCTCGCGTGGTGCCTTTCCTTCGCCGGATGGGCCATTTGGGAAATGTTTGTCAGAATTTGAGGATAACCACATCTCCAGGCACCACAACACCACTGCTCTCCTGGGTTAATGACCCACTGAGCGGATGTTAGGCCACTTTAAACGGCCTGTATGGACTATGGCTGCACAATTAATCGAATTCACATCGAAATTGCAATATTGAAATGCAATATCCATATCGCATGAGATTTAATATCGCGTGCAATATTTTGAAACACATCTCAGCTGCAGGTAACATCCGTTTTATAGTTTACTTCTTTTTTTTCCTCGCGGCTGCTTCCCACACACACCAAGCCCCGCCCCCTGTCACTCAAGCAGTGCAGTTCCTCCTCCCCACTGTTAGATTCAATATAAATGTGCATGCTGTTCTGTTAGGTCAAATGCAGTCAACCCATTGGTCAATCGATTGTTGCAAACTAGAACGATGCTGCTTTCCACTTTACTTCTTAATATAAGTCATTATATTTCTATGATTCCAACAGTTCACCAAAGTGCTTTGATCTATATTGTGCAGCCGTAGAATGAACTGCTGGGATCATTGATTTCAATTACTGTCCTACTTGAGATCATCGTCTGCTGTAAGAGGACATTGTGCTCAGAACAGATTTTGCCCATCTATAGAAGGTCATCCACTCAGATTTTGGGATGGTTTGTGTCAGGGAAGGCAGGGTCTCCGTAGGCCTCATTGATGCTGTTTTCCCTGGAACACAGTCTCCTGTGTGTTTGTTGTGGAAGTGGAGGGTTAGGACTCCAGGAAGGGGGCTGCTCTCATCACAATACTCTCTCAGTTCTAACCCTCACCCTCAGTTCTCAACCACCAGATCTAAACATTCAGCACTTTTCTCTCTCACTGTGGTCTTTCTAGCAAGTGCAGCATGATTTAATATATACGCAGAGCGTCATACATCTTGGCAGAAATCACAAGCTCATCAGAGCCCTATGGAATTCTTCTGACAATCAGGAATGAGTGGAGAATGGAACATTTCATCGTCAAATTCCTCTCCAGCTGTTGCTCTACGAGTTGACTGGCTGAGCGAGAGGGAAAGAGAGAAGGAAAGAGGGAGGGAGATAGTGGTAGAAGGGAGGGTAGTGGAGAAGTTTTGGCGAGTGAAGGAAGGATCTGTGGAGGGGGGCTGAGGTGATGAAGGCCAGTGACAGGAGAACGCAGCAGGGGCCAGAGAAATGCAGGATGACATAACACATAGCAGCTGGGGAGTCGTGTGTGTGTGTGCCCCTGGTGAAGGAAGTCTCCTCAACCCTTATAAGGACTGCAGAGAATGATTGGCCTGCTGTTGTTTTAGTCTCCCTTTCCTGACTGCCTCACTACTATTCGCTGTCCAGCTCTCCCTCTCCCTTTCCTGACTGCCTCACTACTATACGCTGTCCAGCTCTCCCTCTCTGGCCCCCTTTCCTGACTGCCTCACTACTATACGCTGTCCAGCTCTCCTTCTCTGTCCCCCTTTCCTGACTGCCTCACTACTATACGCTGTCCAGCTCTCCCTCTCTGGCCCCCTTTCTATTTCGCTTTCCTTTTCACGCATGCGTTCTCTGCCTGGGCTGCGTTCAGTATGAAAAAAACTTAGTGAAATGTTCAATTAAACGGTTCCTGTGCTGTTCTGAACGACTAGTTGGAGATGCTGAGGTTGGGGAACGCTGTCAGCATGGCCGCTGGCCATTTTAAATACGTCACATTGCTTCAAGCCACACCCACCGAACGGAGCGAACATATCTCAAAGTCTGTTCAAGAACGTTGAAGAAAGTTTTGGAGAAACGCGTCATTCAGTACAAAGCGTTACGCAACGTACCAAACGTTAAATCGAACTGAACACACTAACCCTGCTCTCTTGCCGCTCTGTCTGGTTGACTGTCATTGTCACTTATGGTAGTCAAGGTCATCGCTGGGATGCTGTAGTGAGGAGGCGTCACTCCTGTCCTGTCACTGAGGCCAGTCAGGCCACTGTCCTTACATGTGTTTCTGTCACTGTGACTAAGGCAGAGTGACAGGCCTATGCTGTAAGTAGCAGTATCTCACATCCTTTAGTACTGAGAATCCAGATAGGCCTACACCATTACTCAGCAGGAAAGAGTCCTGCTATGAAGTTTGTTCTATACTGCTGTTATATTACAGGGTTGTGTGGTCTCATCTTTTTTGCCTCTGGTCATTTTGCAAATAAACAAGTTTTTTTAATTTCCCTTTCCTCATTGCTAGTAGTAAACAGTCCGTGGTGTGATGTTAAAGTGGTGCCGTATTCTGTCCTCAGGGATGACCATGGCTTCAGTCCTCTCCACTGGGCCTGCAGGGAAGGCCGCTCCAGTGTGGTGGACATGCTCATCATGAGAGGGGCTCGCATCAACGTCATGAACCGAGGAGATGACACGCCCCTGCACCTGGCCTCCAGCCACGGCCACAGAGACATCGTGGGCAAGGTGGGGCGGAGTGGACACACACTGCACACACACTACTTACATACACATACACACAGACACACAAACACTTGAGGTCAATTATATAATTTGTAAATTAAGGTCTCTTTAGGTTGATATAGCTTTCCCTATAAAAGCCCAGGAAGGAACTTATGAAACCAGAGTTGATGGCTGCCCAACACCCAAACTCACTGCTTGGTTAACACTTGTCTGCTCTTGTTGCAGTGCTGACGTCAGTCATAGTGCTGACATCACTCATTTCAAAGGGAGAAAACACTGGCACCATTTCTCATAGTGTTGGGTGGATATTGTTTTTAGACTGTACCCAGTTGCAACATAGCATCTTCAACTCAAGCCTAAGCAAGTCAGTGTAACACTTTGACACACACACTGTGATTTGCCATAGGTAATCAAGTCAGTGTTATCTTTCTTTCTGGTCCTTCTAGTTACTCTCAAATCTTATGCTATTCAATGAAGTAGTGTAAGTCTGCTATGATAGGTTTCTGGTTTCGTAGCGCTGCAGACTACGGTTATGATTTGGTTTAAAATTAGACATGTCACAATACCTCTGGAATGTGTGAGCAGGCAGGATACATCATTTTTCAGGCCTGCCATAGGTGGATTACTAGCATCACTGTATATAATCCAAACAGGATCTGGACAGCCTTGTGTTGTGTCTAATCTAATCTTGTGGTTCTGTCTCCTAGCTGATCCAGTGCAAAGCAGACGTCAACACTGCCAATGAGCACGGCAACACACCACTGCATTACGCCTGCTTCTGGGGACAGGACCTTGTGGCTGAGGTCAGTATGCCCCCTGGTGGCCTACTCTGGTTACTGTCTCTGTTTCTATGGGAACAACAGCTTGTTATGTCCCACTGGAGTTATGTTGATGTCTGTCTTCCTCAGGACCTGGTGACTAACGGCGCTCAGGTGAACATCTGTAATAAGTATGGAGAAACTCCTCTGGACAAAGCCAAACCTCACCTGCGTGAAGCCCTCCAAGGTATTCAAAATCCCATTACCCTGCACCATCCATTGTAGGCAAGAAAACTGTGATTATTATCTGTGTGTTAGCCCTGTTCTTATGCACCTAATCAATGTGTGCTTTGTGTTCGCCCCCCTCTCAGAGAAAGCAGAGAAGTTGGGCCAGAGTTTGACCAAGGTCCCCTTCAAGGACACATTCTGGAAAGGCACCACCAGAACTCGACCGCGTATGTCCCACAGCCACAAAGCCATTTACTAGCTGCCAGGTTTTCATTACTATGCTCTGGGAAAATAAGAAGTGAATATCAGGCACAGTTCATAGGAATGAATGAACTTCCAGTAAATGTCCCACTGAGGTCTCTTTGGTAGTCCCCAATGTGCCTGATGAAATTTCAGTGTGCTAAATTGTGCAGAAATAATAGGGCTTTTTGCCAGACCTAGGGCTTAAGCTTTGCTCTTCAACTCTGTCCTCTGTGCGTCAATGCGTGCAGGTAACGGCACTTTGAACAAAGCAGCGGGCATTGACTTCAAACAGCTCTCCCTCCTGGCTAAGATCAATGAGAACCAGTCTGGAGAGGTATGGAGGTGTTGTTTCTACATGACTGCTGTTGTGTTTTATCTGTTACTGATGTCCACAATGACGCATGTTACAAAGTGATCGATCTCTGAAACACTGATATGTTTTGCATGAAGTTGTACTGTATATTGTGGAGGCTGTGCTGGAACTTTGTCTCAATCCTTCTGTTTCTTTAGTTGTGGCAAGGCCGCTGGCAGGGGAATGAGGTTGTGGTGAAAGTGTTGAAGGTTCGTGACTGGTCCACCAGAAAGAGCAGAGACTTCAATGAGGAGTATCCCAAACTCAGGTAATAACTTTTTACCTGCTTATTGTTCATTGTAGGTGTATTTTCTCCCGTTCTGTGGATATCATGTCTGTCTTCCTCTTGTACCTTTTATGTACTGACATGTTGATCTGTATGGAAGTTATTTTGGTTTGGATTGTCCCTCATATGTCCCATCCTATATGTAGATTTGTCTGTCTCATTCCCCGTGTCCCTCTTCCTCTGGGCCCATCCCAGGATATTCTCCCACCCCAATGTGCTGCCCATGTTGGGAGCGTGTCAGTCTCCTCCCGCCCCTCACCCCATCATCATCACACACTGGATGCCCTATGGCTCCCTCTACAACGTGCTTCACCAGGGCACCAGTGAGTACCACACTAACCTGCACTGTACTAAAACCTTCCAATGTGGGACAGTACATCGAGATAAGGTTATTGATTCATAGAATATGCCTGGACGTCTGTTTTAAAGCTTTGACGAAGGCCTTGAGGCGGATACGTAAAGCTTATTAAAGAGCAGTGATACTATCAAGAGCAGTGATACTATCAAGAGCAGTGATACTATCAAGAGCAGTGATACTATCAAGAGCAGTGTGCGGGTTTCTTCTTTTTTTCTCTCAAAGTGCAGGCTTAAGAAATGGAAAAGATATAGCTATTCATATGACTATACTACTTACCAGAGAAGGAGTACAATGTTACAGCTGATGTGTGAAAATGACTGACATGGATCTGTTGTCTGTCAGACTTTGTGGTTGACCAGACACAGGCGGTGAAGTTTGCTTTGGACATTGCCTGTGGGATGGCCTTCCTGCACACGCTGGAGCCCATGATCTCTCGGCACTCTCTCAACAGCAAGAGCGTCATGGTGAGAGACGGACACAAATGAACAGTAGAAATTCACTACAGTGATGTAGTTGTCAGGTGTTTCAGTCATGCTTCTTATGCCTTGGTGTTTGAGACCCACTGTTACAATGACCTGATATTCCTTCAGATCGATGAGGACATGACAGCCAGGATCAGCATGTCAGACGTCAAGTTCTCCTTCCAGTGTCCAGGCAGGATGTACTCCCCAGCATGGGTAGCCCCTGAAGGTACATTACACACTCATCAACTTTCTCTCTATTGCTTACTGCTTTTCACCTTGGAGAATGTAAATATTTGCTTTATGTGACTGTAAGGTATACAACTCCTACAACTATGAACCTATGTGCTATGTGTGTAATCCTCTCTTGCTCTCTGTCTGTCCTGTGCCCATGTAGCCCTACAGAAGAAGCCTGAGGAGATCAACCGGCGGTCAGCAGACATGTGGAGCTTCGCTGTGCTGCTGTGGGAGCTGGTGACCAGGGAGGTGCCCTTCGCTGACCTCTCCAACATGGAGATCGGCATGAAGGTGAGACCGCTGCAGCTCAGGGTGCTAGTTATAGGATTCGTTACAACATCGGAATCTCAAAACACAAGTCTCAGTTTAGTCTTGTCCTTCCCATAGTGTCTCTGACATGGTTCTCTCTCTGTTCTGCCCTCAGGTGGCCCTTGAAGGCCTACGGCCCACCATCCCTCCGGGCATCTCACCCCACATCTGCAAGCTCATGAAGATCTGCATGAACGAAGATCCAGCCAAGAGGCCTAAATTTGACATGATCGTGCCCATCCTGGAGAAAATGCAGGACAAGTGAAAACTGCTTTTTTGCTCTGCCTTGAATGACCCTCCTAAACCCCAGATATTTTGCCTCCCATATAATCCAGAGATGTGGTGTTTACCAGTATTGCCTTAGACTTACTCTCACTACTTACCGCTGCCCTCAATGCCACCGCAACTTAAGCCTCTGAGAACGAAAACGGCGACACACTTGTTTTATTCTTGATTATGATTTTTATTTTTTGCTATCATCTCTTGACTTATCAAGACAAGTTTTTATCAGTACGTTCATCTACGTCACTTTCTCATCGCGTCCATGCTGGAGCTAAGAATTGACTGTTCCAACTGTTGTGTTCTAATCATGTGGACTGAGTACAAGCCTCTATATGTGACTGAATAACCTGTGGAGGTCAGGATGACAATCTGTCTGTTGCACTGCTTCCTTTCTTTACCTCTGGAGGGGGTCTCATTATCTAGGGGTCAGACACTGTGTAAAGTGACCTGCAACCTGTTATTGCTGATAATGAAAGCTCTTACGAAAACAGTATGTTGCTGTATTATCCTGAAGCTTGTCTTGTGGAACTGAGTGTGTGGCTGTATGGCTTGTTTCCTCCTCTGTTGTTTCAAGGGCATGTTGTATGTATGCAAACAGGGTTATAGGACTGCTCCTGCTATTAGACTATTTATCCGAACAAGTATTTCAATGTCCAGTATTCTTCAGGAAGTGCAGGGGAATGAGCAGAACCACTTTTTACATGTGCGCTACTTTGTGTTGCATCATTCAAATTTGATTCCAATGGATGTTGAAAGAGGGAACTACCTTCACAGATTGGGAGGTCAGAAGTATAAGGTTCGGTTTGCTCCTAGCAGAACTCGGCTAGGCGAAGCGAACGTCTGTGCCGCACATTCTCCCTTGCTTGAAAAACGACAACAAAAAAAGCGCCAATATTACTGTTTGTCCCTTTTTCTATAGCCGTACAACAACTTAGCCTAAACACTTCCTCAAAATAGTGTGAATTAATATAAGATACATCAAGAAATCTAATTAGTGTTGACCTTTTTGCAGAGGTCTTAGTCGCTAAATTTACATCTAAGATGTTTGGTGCAGTATTTCTCAAGTAAAATGTTTTTGCATGAAAACGTGTCGTCTCGTTGAACGACAACAAACCCGAAATTGAAGAATCCCTACTGTTGACCAATCACCAACGAAAATGGCGTAGACTTCGGCTACGAAACTTCGGTTTGCCTCCAGAAAAAAATGTGTGCCGAACAAAACAAATCTGACATGCTCACATTGATAGTTTGTTTCATTTCACCCTCAGATCATTGGGATTTGTTGTCTTCAACTCCCAGCTTTGTTGAATTCTGTGGCTATGTTTATGCTTGAGGTGATTCCCAACATTTCACAGGAGAGTGAAGATGAAATGGACAATAAGGGGATAACATGAATATTATGCAATCTGTCACTTTGTTTCTGCTTGCTTTTTGACTCAACTGCATTGTTGTACCCCGATATGTGTTATTTCCGTCTTTATTGAGCTATGTAATACGTATTTGTTTTTTAACATGCATTCTTTCTGTACCTCCACCAGCTGGCTTATTTGTGCTGAATCACCGGGGTAAAAGCCAAAACCGAGCATGTCTTATACAAATGTATGTAATTTATATATAAGTATATTAAAAAGAAACACAAAAACAATTGGTTATCTAGTCCGAAAGATCTTGTTATGGTGCATTTCTCAATCTGGTGCATAATAGTGGAAGTTAATTCATGCAGGGAGGCGCTGACAAGCAAAGTACCTATGGCAGAATTACCAGCATTTACTACAAAGTGTTGTGTCCAACATGTTCTCAATTGGCTTACTTTTTATTAGGTCTACTATGTCATTGATTTAGTACTAAAATACCTCTTTAAATCTCTTTTGATAATGTATTCTGTGGACTCCGATCAGCGATCATAAGAGGGTTGAGTCAGAGAACCTTACGAGGCAACACAAGTGACATATTCGTGACGTACGCCCCCACCAAATCGTCAATCACTACTCTACACAACACCGCAGCATCAGCATCTGCTGGGAATCCAGATAAATGACCCCTCTACGCCTTCATAAATAATGGTGTAAATATGTAACAATAACGATAATATATTTAATCGAAGGACACATACAGCACAAGTAAGTAGATTTAGTAGCTAATAGCGCACATTTTGAATTGCCGTTCTTTGTGCTAGTGTACCAATTATGGACATATTATAATGGGTTGATGGCGGATGATGCCTGTTATTTCAGATGGTCACCTAGCTAGCTAGCAAGGAGGCTAACGAAGCCACCTAGTTTGCCTTTTAGTTGAATTAACGTTAGCTTAAACCACATAGCTGGTATGTTAAATTAGCAATAATACAGTAGCTAGCTCTTGACATTGTCATGGCATTTAAATTGTAATTGATTGCTTGCTAAATTAGTAACTAGTAAGCTAGTTAGAGAGGCCTAGCCAGCTAACGTTAGCTAGTAGCTAGCCGTCTAGCGTAGCGATTTGTGTCATATCTCATTGATAATGTAGCTAGCTGATGGCGCAGTTAACATTAGCTAACGTTAGCTACCTACCTATCTTACTAGCTAGCTATTTTCTAATTTCGCTTTAATGAGTCAACGCTAGTTAGGCGGCTAGCTTGCTAACATTACCTTTACCTCGCTAACTAAGGTTAGTTAACGTTACAATGTCAAACAGTTGGCTAGCCAGCCAGGTCACTTGTCTCAACTAAACTGACTCGTAACTAAACATTCGAGTGATCAGATGGGCAAAGGCATCTCTTAGCTATCTATTTTCTCTCTAACCATACCCTTCTCGATTCCCTTCAGAGCTGCTGTATAGTAGTACCATGGGTGGCCATGATGATGATGATGTATCTTATCATGTAGCCAACAACCAACATCAAGATGAAGTGCTGAAAAACAAATTGAATGACAGCGGCCTTTGGAGTGACCAAGAATCCACTGCCGGAAACAATGCAAAATGGGTCAAGGAGGGCAAAAACCAACTGAGGAAAGTAGCTGAGAAACACCAGGACCAGAATGGGAACCAGGAGGATTTCTCCCCTCATAACACCACCGAGGAGGAGCAGCAGAGGAACAAGGAGCAGACCAAACCTCCCAAGACCGCCAAGACTCTGGGCCTGAAGGAAGAAGAGTCCAAGACCATCCTCAAGGAGCCACTACTCATCCACACTCTACTGTCTGCAGAGGATAAAGA
The DNA here is from genome assembly GCF_020615455.1 of Coregonus clupeaformis. Lineage (NCBI taxonomy): Eukaryota > Metazoa > Chordata > Actinopteri > Salmoniformes > Salmonidae > Coregonus > Coregonus clupeaformis. The sequence goes on along the minus strand of NC_059197.1, from coordinate 17,043,562 downwards.
GGGTGAGGGCGAAGAAGAGGACAAAGAGAAGGAAGATCCATCTGAGGCAGATGACGAGGCCTGCAGTCTTACAGAGGAAGAGAGGGAGTCCGAGCAGAGTAATGCGGAGGCTGAAAGAGAGGGAGGTGGGGTGGCTAGAAATCCCTGTCTGCTGTTCTCTAACGTGAATGGAACACCAAGTGATGAAGAAACCAACTGGCCAGCACTGTCTCAGGACATCACTGTTGAAAGCCCTCCAACTGGAAACAAAGGTAAGGGTGGGTTTGTTGAAATCAGTTGTGTGACTGTTTTGTTGGAACAATAATGATTATTGTCTAGTCTAACATAACAAGTGCTTCTCAGGTTGCAAGCGACGTTAGCATACTCCTTGTTTTAACCCTCCCCTTCTCTCCACACAGAGTCCTTCTGGGACTCGGAAGCCTTTGAGGCGGACACAGACCTGCCCTCTGGGTGGATGCGGGTTCGAGACACCTCAGGCACCTACTACTGGCACATCCCTACTGGCACTACTCAATGGGAGCCCCCCTCCCCTCTGGACAAGGTGGGAGACTCCATGATGTCCTCCAGTATGTCCCTGGAGACAACACCCTGTGAGGAAGAGCCAGAGGTGAGCTCTTACCCATAGGCCTTAGGGATGATTTGTGATGTACAGTGCATTCGGAAAGTATTCAGACCCCTTGACTTTTTCCACGTTTTGTTACGTTACGGCCTTATTCTATAATTGATTAAATTGTCCACCCCCCCTCAGTCTACACATAATACCCCATAATGCAAATGTATACAAAATAAATAAACTGAAATATCACATTTACATAAGTATTCAGACCCTTCACTCAGTACTTTGTTGAAGCACCTTTGGCAGCGATTACATGAGTCTTCTTGAGTATGACTCTCCAAGCTTTGCACACCTGTATTTGGGGAGTTTCTCCCATTCTTCAGATCCTCTCAAGCTCTGTCAGGTTGGATGGGGAGCGTCGCGCACAGCTAATTTCAGATCTCTCCAGAGATGTTCGATCGGGTTTAAGTCACGCCACTCCTGCGTTGCCTTGGCTGTGTGCTTAGGGGCGTTGTCCTGTTGGAAGGTGAACCTTCGCCCCAGTCTGAGGTCCTGAGCACTCTGGAGCAGGTTTTCATCAAGGATCTCTCTGTACTCTGCTCCGTTCACCTTTCCCTCGATCCTGACTAGTCTCCCAATCCCTGCCGCTGAAAAACATCCCCACAGAATGATGCTGCCACCACCATGCTTCACCGTAAGGATGGTGCCAGGTTTCCTCCAGACGTGACACTTGGCTTTCAGGCCAAAGAGTTCAATCTTGGTTTCATCAGACCAGAGAATGTTGTTTGTCATGGTCTGAGAGTCCTTTAGGTGCCTTTTGACAAACTCCAAGCGGGCTGTCATGTGCCTTTTACTGAGGAGTAGCTTCCGTCTGGCCACTCTACCATAAAGGCCTGATTGGTGGAGTGCTGCAGAGATGGTTGTCTTTCTGGAAGATTCTCCCATCTCCACAGAGAAACTCTGCAGCTCTGTCAGAGTGACCATCGGGTTCTTGGTCACCTCCCTGACCAAGGCCCTTCTCCCCCAATTGCTCAGTTTGGCCGGGCGGCCAGCTCTAGGAAGAGTCTTGGTGGTTCCAAACTTCTTCCATTTTCAGAATGGCCACTGTGTTCTTGGGGACCTTCAATGCTGCAGAAATGTTTTGGTTACCTTCCCCAGATCTGTGCCTTGACACAATCCTGTCTCGGAGCTCTACGGACAATTCCATCAACCTCATGGCTTGGTGTTTGCTCTGACATGCACTGTCAACTGGGGGACCTTATATAGACAGGTGTGTGCCTTTCCAAATGTCCAATCAATTGAATTTACCACAGGTAGACTCCAATCAAGTTGTAGAAACATCTCAAGGATGATCAATGGAAACAGGATGCACCTGAGCTCAATTTCAAGTCTCATAGCAAAGGGTGTGAATACTTATGTAAATAAGGTTTTTCTGTTTTCTAGGTTGTATATATTTGCTACATTTCTACAAACCTGTTTTCGCTTTGTCATTATGGGGTATTGTGTGTAGATTGATGATCATTTAAAAAAAATGTAATCCATTTTAGAATAGGCTGTAACGTAACAAAATGTGGAAAAAGTTAAGGGGTCTGAATACTTTCCGAATGCACTGTATATGTTCTGTTCTGAGAAGATTTAGATCTACGCTCTCCCAATTTTTAGAATATTTGGAGAAAAAATTGCATGTTTTTGTCTGACTCTCCTAGGAAACATGGGGAAACCTCTCTAACCCAGATGAAGGGACTAGTGATGGAGAGCTGTGGAAGGTAAGAGTCAGCGTGAATATTAATAAGTACTAATGAGAATCTGGACATGGCCAAGCCCTCACATTCAGGATATCCTTTACCAAAAGGGCAACACTGACACCACAGTAAAAAGAGAATATTATTATTTTAATGAGTATGGAAAAAGTGTTTTTGAACATACCCTCACCACATACTCTGTGGATAAATCATTATTATGTGGAAAATAGTTGACATGGAAACAGAAGAAAAAGTAGAGCTACATATTTTTACTGTCTTGGCGTTTCCTAAGGGACAGAAGCAGAGCACTACGCTTCAATAGCCAAAATAATACCTTCTGCCAATTACAGAGCACTTGACATTTCACAGCTTCAACCCTCGATATTTCAGTTTTAGAAACAGTAGAGTTTAGAAGGCAGCACATCTGGATTTTGATCAACTCGGTGAGGATGAATTGACTCATTCTTTGTCGTCTTGGTGATTGCAGGAGGGAGAGGTGGCATCTGATCAGAGCCTGAAGGAGTTTGAAGGGGCAACCCTGCGCTATGCGTCCATCAACCTGAAGTAAGTCATTATCACATAACGTACTATCTCATTCTCAGCCAAAACAGTCTTTCTTAAACCCTCCCCTCTTTCTCTTTCTCAAATTATAACTGTCTTATAGCTGTATAATAACTGTCTTATAGCTGTTCCCAATCTGAGGAAGAGGAGAAACTTGATCCCCATGGCACTGACCTGGAGGCTAAGGTACATTCAAATTCACGTACATTTACTCTCACTAAAGCGCTGAGGCAGGAAGACTGTAGTCATCTGTCTGTCCCTTCCCTGTCAACATACAACTACTCATTTACATTTTAGTCATTTAGCAGACACTTTTATCCAGAGCGATTTAGTTAGTGAGTGCATACATTTTTCATACTGGCCCCCCGTGGGAATTGAACCCACAACCCTGGCGTTGCAAACGCCATGCTCTACCAACTGAGCTACACGGGGCTCTTCCCTTTCCTAATTGAACTGTCGGTTTATCTCTCTCCGGCCCATCCTGTGTTCTCTTCGGCCTCTATTTGCTATGGCAGTATTTTGCTGTGCGTTCTCTGGGCTGGGTGGACATGTCTGAAGCGGACATGGCAGCGGGGAAGAGCAGCGTGGCTGTCAACAACTGCATCAGACAGCTGTCCTACCACAAACACAACCTCCATGACACTGCTGGCATCTGGGGAGAGGTGAGTCTGGGGACCAGGACTACAGGAAGGGACTGGGGTGGGCTCTTCCTGTCTGGGGGAAGAGGGATAGGATTCATGTCTGGGTGAGACCCTCTGCCTTGCTTAGTCTTTTATTTAGTAATTATAATAATTACTTCTCACATTTACTGCTATTCCCTGCAGCTGCTCTGTGTTGAATAATGTTGAACATCGGAGTAATTATAATCGTCCATATGGACCACTGCTTGGGAATGTCTCTTAATCTAAAACAGGATCAAGTCTAACAGGTGTTTGCTAGAATATTATCAGTTGTAGCACAGATGGGCACATTCAAATGTAATTTTGTTGATCGCTAAGCCATTCAATTTCCTGTGCATGGTGGTGCTTCAGGAGGATAATGATATGTTTGTGTTGTGTTACCAGGGTAAGGACATGCTGATGGTCCTGGAGAATGACACTATGAATCTGATCGACCCACTGGGACAGACTCTGCTGCACTCCCAGCCCATCGCCAGCATCCGCGTGTGGGGCGTGGGCCGAGACAATGGCAGGTCAGTGTCCACTAGAACAACCAGACGCTGTTTGGCACCACATCTAGAGGTTGGAAAGCACTGCTGTGGCAGTCAGATTAAGTGGTGTAGCTACTTTTACAGGAATAGAAAATGCTGTTTAACTCTTTAGTATTTGTACTATTTTATGTAGTGTTTATTTAGTAAATTGTCTATCTAATCTTAGCAGTCACCTAACTATTACTTAATCATGACCATCCATACCTAATTAAGAGATATTAGGCACTGGTAATTTGTTCCATTTTCTTAGTTGCACTATGCAGAAATCGCTCTGCCATTTCCTGGTTGATAAAATTCTAATAGTTTGCCTAATTTCAGTTTGTGACAAAACAAGCATGTATAGTGTAGAGAATCATGTACCATCTAAACCGCAGTGAAATAACATTTCCATAACTACAAATATTGTATTTTCAGCTTTTTTAAACTGGTGTACAAAACCGGAAAACGAAGCATAGAAATAGCGTACATAGAACAGATCTGCCACTTCTTAGACTGGCTTTCAATGAGAATGACATATCTACAGTGAGGGAAAAAAAGTATTTCATCCCCTGCTGATTTTGTACGTTTGCCCACTGACAAAGAAAGGATCAGTCTATAATTTTAGTGGTAGGTTTATTTGAACAGTGAGAGACAGAATAACAACAAAAAAATCCAGAAAAACGCATGTCAAAAATGTTATAAATTGATTTTCATTTTAATGAGGGAAATAAGTATTTGACCACTCTGCAAAACTTGACTTAGTACTTGGTGGCAAAACCCTTGTTGGCAATCACAGAGGTCAGACGTTTCTTGTAGTTGGCCACCAGGTTTGCACACATCTCAGGAGGGATTTAGTCCCACTCCTCTTTGCAGATCTTCTCCAAGTCATTAAGGTTTCGAGGCTGACGTTTTGCAACTCAAACCTTCAGCTCCCTCCACAGATTTTCTATGGGATTAAGGTCTGGAGACTGGCTAGGCCACTCCAGGACCTTAATGTGCTTCTTATTGAGCCACTCCTTTGTTGCCTTGGCCGTGTGTTTTGGGTCATTGTCATGCTGGAATACCTATCCACGAGGGAAGCAGGTTCTCACCCAAGATTTGATGGTACATGGCCCCGTCCATTGTCCCTTTGATGCAGTGAAGTTGTCCTGTCCCCTTATCAGAAAAACACCCCCAAAGCATAATGTTTCCACCTCCATGTTTGACGGTGGGGATAGTGTTCTTGGGGTCATAGGCAGCATTCCTCCTCCTCTAAACACAGCGAGTTGAGTTGATGCCAAAGAGCTCCATTTTGGTCTCATCTGACCACAACACTTTCACCCAGTTCTACTCTGAATCATTCAGATGTACATTGGCAAACTTCAGACGGGCATGTATATGTGCTTTCTTGAGCAGGGGGATCTTGCGGGCGCTGCAGGATTTCAGTCCTTTACGGCATAGTGTGTTACCAATTGTTTTCTTGGTGACTATGGTCCCAGCTGCCTTGAGATCATTGACAAGATCCTCCCGTGTAGTTCTGGGCTGATTCCTCACCGTTCTCATGATCATTGCAACTCCACGAGGTGAGATCTTGCATGGAGCCCCAGGCCGAGGGAGATTCACAGTTCTTTTGTGTTTCTTCCATTTGCGAATAATCGCACCAACTGTTGTCACCTTCTCACCAAGCTGCTTTGCAATGGTCTTGTAGCCCATTCCAGCCTTTTGTAGATCTACAATCTTGTCCCTGACATCCTTGGAGAGCTCTTTGGTCTTGGCCATGGTGGAGAGTTTGGAATCTGATTGATTGATTGCTTCTGTGGACAGGTGTCTTTTATACAGGTAACAAACTGAGATTAGGAGCACTCCCTTTAAGAGTGTGCTCCTAATCTCAGCTCGTTACCTGTATAAAAGACACCTGGGAGCCAGAAATCTTTCTGATTGAGAGGGGGTCAAATACTTATTTCCCTCATTAAAATGCAAATCAATTTATAACATTTTTGACATGTGTTTTTCTGGATTTTGTTGTTGTTATTCTGTCTCTCACTGTTCAAATAAACCTACCATCAAAATTATAGACTGATCATTTCTTTGTCAGTGGGCAAACGTACAAAATCAGCAGGGGATCAAATACTTTTTTCCCTCACTGTATAACTCATTTCTATGTGAATTAGGTCGGGTCCCCCCCAAAAAGTTACATATTGCTGCTATAAGTGTTACTAAAACATGTTAATCTTCATGCCTTGGGGTAGAGTTTCCCCATCCTAGACCTCTGGATGTGGTCTGTTTTCCTACTGAATTTGCACAGAGCAGTTATTTGCCCATTTCTAAAGACTGCGTGAGTCATTAAGCCTGTGTTTACACAGGCTGCCCAATTCTGATCTTTTTTCCACTAATTGCTCTTTTGACCAATCACATGAGATCATTTTAGAGCTGAACTGATTAGTCAAAAGACCGATTTGTGGGGAAAAAAAAGGTCAGAATTGTTCTGTCTTTGTAAATGCAGCCTATGATCGCCAACATAGGCCTTACATTCCTTACAAACCCACTTGGCAATGACGTGCTCAAATACAGAACTGCAACCCTGAGACACTACTGCCCTCTGGTGGGTTGTCATGGTATTTCAATAACACAACTGTGGGTTGTCCATGGTATTGCAATAGCATTTCCTTTCAAGGCACTGACATTCACTACAAATCAGATTTTCATTTTCTACTAGTGTTTTTGTAATAACTGTGATTAACTGATCATTATTTATTTTCATGCTGCCCTATACAGGGAAAGGTATTGTACAGATATGATTATTTGCATTTCTTCATCTTTATACTTTCATGTCCCATGGTGTTTATAGTTTAATTGATTGTATTGTCATATCTAACATGATTGCATGCAATATATATTTTTTTGTTGCCATTTCTTCTTGTGGGTTGTTATCATTAAAGTTAGAGAAATGCATGGGTTCATGTAGCAGTATGTAAATGGTGTTACTTTTCTCTATTTGTTACAACAGAGACTTTGCTTATGTAGCGCGAGACAACCTGACCCAGGTCCTCAAGTGTCATGTGTTCCGCTGTGACTCACCTGCCAAGAACATCGCCACCAGTCTGCATGAGATGTGCTCCAGGGTGAGGCTCCCATGTTTCCCATGTAATCCCATGTTTCCCATGAGATGTGCTCCAGGGTGAGGCTCCCATGTTTCCCATGTAATCCCATGTTTCCCATGAGATGTGCTCCAGGGTGAGGCTCCCATGTTTCCCATGTAATCCCATGTTTCCCATGAGATGTGCTCCAGGGTGAGGCTCCCATGTTTCCCATGTAATCCCATGTTTCCCATGAGATGTGCTCCAGGGTGAGGCTCCCATGTTTCCCATGTAATCCCATGTTTCCCATGAGATGTGCTCTAGGGTGAGGCTCCCATGTTTTCCATGCAATCCTATGGTTCCCATGAGATGTGCTCCAGGGTGAGGCTCCCATGTTTCCCATGCAATCCCATGTTTCCCATGAGATGTGCTCCAGGGTGAGGCTCGCATGTTTCCCATGTAATCCCATGTTTCCCATGAGATGTGCTCCAGGGTGAGGCTCCCATGTTTCCCATGTAATCCCATGTTTCCCATGAGAGGGCTCCCATGTCTCCTATGGCACATATCTAATGTACTATTTCCTCTGGAATGACTCAGTTCACGATGACCTGAACATATATTTCCCTCTCTCTCTACATTCAGATAATGACAGAGAGGAAGCTATCCAAGCCATTTCTTAGCAGGTACAATTATGACCAGTGCAAACCCATGGAGATTCCTGCTCAAGGTAACCCCAGTGATAGTTCTAGAGTTCATTTGATAACAAACGTTAGACACCAGACACTAACTCCATACCCATTTTCTTCCTCTGCAGAGTTTCCGGTTCCAAAAAATGAAAATTTCCAACATTTTCTTGTGTATTACCTTGGTAACGTACCTGTGGCCAAGCCTCTAGGTAAGGGACGCATGGGTAAGGAAATATTTTATTGACTTAGTAGTTAGGTAAATACACTATATATACACAAGTATGTGGACACCCCTTCAAATTAGTGGATTTGGCTATTTCAGCCACACTCGTTGCTGACAGGTGTATAAAATCGAGCACACAGCCATGCAATCCCCATAGACAAACATTGGCAGTAGAATGGCCTTACTGAAGAGCTCAGTGACTTTCAACGTGGCACCGTCATAGGATGCTAGCTTTCCAACAAGTCACTTTGTCAAATTTCTGCCCTTCTAGAGCTGCCCCGGTCAACTGTAATTGCTGTGAAAAAGTCTAGGAGCTCAGCCGCGAAGTGGTAGGCCACACAAGCTCACAGAACGGGGCTGCCGAGTGCTGTAGCGCGTACAAGTCGTCTGTCCTCGGTTGCAACACTCACTACCGAGTTCCAAACTGCCTCTGGAAGCAACGTCAGCACAAGAACTGTTAGTCGGGAGCTTCATGAAATGGGTTTCCATGGCCGAGCAGCCGCACACAAGCCTAAGATCGCGATGTCAAGTGTCGGCTGGAGTAGTATAAAGTTTGTCGCCATTGGACTCTGGAGCAGTGGAAACGCATTCTCAGGAGTGATGAATCACACTTCAACATCTGGCAGTCCGACGGACGAATCTGGGTTTGGTGGATCAAATCAAATTTGATTTGTCACATGCGCCGAATACCGTGAAATGCTTACTTACAAGCCCTTAACCAACAATGCAGTTCAAGAAATAGAGTTAAGAAAATATTTACCCCACCCAAAAAAGTTACACAATAAAATAACAATACCGAGGCTATATACAGGGGGTACCGGTACCGAGTCAATGTGCGTAGGTACAGTTTAGTTGAGGTAATTTGTACATGTAGGTAGGGGTAAAGTGACTATGCATAGATAATAAACAGTGATTAGCAGCAGTGTAAAAACAAAGGGGGGGGAGGGTCAATGTAAATAGTCCGCGTGGCCAGGAGAACGCTACCTGCCCCAATGCATAGTGCCAACTGTAAAGTTTGGTGGAGGAGGAATAATGGTCTAGGGCTGTTTTTAATGGTTCAGGCTAGGCCCCTTAGTTCCAGTGAAGGGAAATCTTAACGCTACAGCATACAATGACATTCTAGACGATTCTGTGCTTCAAACTTTGTGGCAACAGTTTGGGGAAGGCCCTTCCCTGTTTCAACATGACAATGCCCCAGTGCACAAAAAACAAGGTCCATACAGAAATGGTTTGTCGAGGTCGCAGTGGAAGAACTTGACTGGCCTGCACAGAGACCTGACATCAACCCCATCGAACACCTTTGGTATGAATTGGAACACTGACTGCGAGCCGGGCCTAATCGCCCAACATCAGTGCCCGACCTTACTAATGCTCTTGTGACTGAATGGAATCAAGTCCCCGCAGCAATGTTCCAACATCTAGTTGAAAGCCTTCCCAGAAGAGTGGAGGCTGTTATAGCAGCAAAGGGGGGGACCAACTCCATATTAATGCCCATGATTTTGGAATGAGATGTTCGACCAGCAGGTATCCACATACTTTTGGTAATGTAGTGTTTATTTAGCTGTGCAGTAAAACATCTGGCTGTGCTTTGTGTGGGACTGTTTTGCGCTTCGCTGCGTACATGGCTAGCTAGCTACTACCATGCAGTTTACCTTGCCTTGTGTATACTGTTAACAGTATAACTGTCTCGTCTCCTAGGTGTGGACACAGTCAATGATGCTTTGGAGGCTGCAATGAACAGCACAAGGAAGCAGGATTGGACCCCCGTCTCTGTCAACGTGGCCCCTGCCACTCTCACCATCCTCACCAGAGAGGTAGTTACTAACTAACCCATCCACAGCATCATCTCAGTTACACACAGACAATTAGTAGGAGTCATGTGAGTATGGCTCTCTCTCCTGACTGTGCTGTGTCCCCCTGTCCTCCCCAGACTGAGGACGTGTTGTCAGAGTGCCGGGTGCGGTTCCTGTCCTTCATGGGCGTGGGGAAGGACGTCCACACCTTTGCCTTCATCATGGCCGAGGGCCCCGGGGACTTCATCTGTCACATGTTCTGGTGTGAGCCCAATGCTGCCAGCCTGAGTGAGGCGGTGCAGGCCGCCTGCATGGTGAGTCACCCGACTGGACAGTGGACTCCATTATTGATTAATCAGTGGTCTAGAGAGACGCGCTGGGGTTTTGATATGTTGTCTATAATATAGAAAATTTCATTAAGGCCTGTTTATTGTTTCCTTGAATTGTATTGATGCATTTTGGTATCTGTACTGATGTAGTCCTGCTGTATGTCTGTGTCCTGTCCACAGCTGCGCTACCAGAAGTGTCTGGACGCGAGACCTCCCAGCCTGGGCTCCTGTCTGCCCACTCCCCCTGCTGACTCCGTGGCCCGCCGGGTCAGGATGGGGGTCCAGAGTCTGCTGGGAAGCTTCAAGCAGTACAGGTCAGGATCCCAGTCCCTCTGAGTAGAAGAGAGAAGATCTACTCCTCACCAACACTAACCCATACCAGCAGCTCCAGCTCACTCCTCCACTCCTCCACTCTTCCCTCTTTCTCCCTTTCTTTCGGCCTTACACTCGTTTCTGGCCTTCCTTAGAGATAGTCCACTTGTCCTGTCATTAGTGCATGGCATTATATGTAACTGAGGAAATGCTTACTTACTAGTGATTGCAAAGTGTGTTTTTCTATACAGCTGCTGTATAACTTTCCGTTTGCTTTGTACTCAAACTGAATGAGCCCTGACAACAGCCTATTGTTTGTTCTGTTGCTGGGATTTAATCTGTTTGTTCTGTTGCTGGGATTTAATCTGTTTGTTCTGTTGCTGGGATTTAATCTGTTTGTCACTATTTTTGTGTTTTAGCAGAAACCATGTCTGCCAGGAAGTGTTCGTATGATGGGATGTAACTACAGGTTTCTTCACAGTAGGAAGTTAGGGCATATTTAGGAAGATTCCCCACAGTGCAATGATGGTTTCGTCATGGGGCTATGCTCCTCCCCAAACAGGAACAACACCTATGTTTTATACTGGTGTCTAAAGAAGGTCATGCAATCACTGTCGAGAAGCTAGTATAGTAGAGTCTCATGATGTTTGTTTTCTACCATGTCATTACCCTGTACACTCCTCAGCCTCTCTCCTCCTGTCCAACGGAGGTGTTTTACACTAGCCATCAAAGAGCCCAAGGACAGTGTCACCTAGAGAGCTTTATGTTCCCCACTGCAACCAGTGGGTTTTAGTCTTCCATTAAAGAAGTGTATAATCATGTGTCACGTCGTAGTGAACAACCAGTGATTTCGGAGTGTACTGTAGTTGCGTTTCCCATACATTTGCATGAACGTTTGCAAGTTCAGTGCTTGTGTGCAATAATCAGACGTTCCTGTATGTGGTGGTGGTAGAATGGCTTGCCAGGCTTCCATATGTTTATATAGCAGCACACACTGTACTGTGGTTTCTTTCATGTAGGGGCCTGGCTATAGCTGACTAGGGCTTGGCCAACAAAAAGAGGCGATGGTGAAAATAGACTTCTGGTCATGGAAAAGTAACCTAGAAAATACAACATCTCAAGGCGTAGGTTTTCCATCTGAGTCAGTCAACTGCAGCTGGTTCCCACCACCACTAAATAGTACTGTAGGACCTCACCACACCACACACTGCATGTTTTAATAGCTTAGAGGAAAAACAAGGGTAATATCTTCCTGCGGCGGTTTAGTGCTGAACTCTTAGTTATTGTAACATACTAGATGTGTGCTACTGTATGGTAAAGGGGGGGCTGTATTCTGTACCTGTTGTTTAGTGTTTGTAAAGCATGTCACTAGCCTGTATCCGTGTCTATCAATATATAAGCTAGCTAGTAGTAGATTAGTTGTCCCTGTCAGATCCTTTCCACTGAGTAGCTGAGAGCAGGTCAGTATCTGTCTCCCTTAGTCACTGCCCTGGGACAGGGATAACATTGAGAGGATGACACCAATGGTTTACATTTATGATTTTATAGATTTTCTTTTTTTTGTATGTTTTTTTTCTTTATTTATTTTTTCTTCCACTTTTTGCTCTGCTATGGGCCCTGGACACTAAGTAATGTATGTTCTATTGTTTGCATACGCTACTGAGGAGCAGTTGCACATTTGCTCATTACTGATTGATTATTGATTGATTGATTGTATTAGAGAACACAAGTCAGATAATAGTTGTGTTTTTTATGTTTGAAAAACAAATGAAATGTGTTTGTCAGAAGTATTTAGTGCAATAGTTATTTGACCTATAACAAAATGAAACATGTAAAATATAGAAACACTATCTGAAATTAGACTGGATTGTTTAATACTATACAGTAACTCCTGTTCACTTTTCATTGTGCTCCTTTGTCTAATTCTGTTATGTTAGTACTTCCAAGGTCAACATTAAAAACAAGATGAATATTGGAACACTAGCTGATACATTTATTTCACAATTTATGTAATTTAGGTGTATACAATGTATCTGTATATAAAAGTCCCTGCACAATAAATAAATGTGAACATATCTTATTTTTGGTGTTGCATATATTTTGGCACAATTTGCATGGTTTTGGTGTGATGTGAATTAGTGAAGCCATGTGGATTGGAGAGATTGTATTCCAAAGGGCAGTTGTGGATAAGATCTGTCTGTAAATTATGTCTCCTTTCGTAACCGGTGGTAGAACCACAGAAATCCTCCATTTTCAATCAATGGTTTTTATCTGACATTCCTGGCAATCCCATTAAAATGGAAGAGAAGCCAGGCCAGGCTCTAGTCCTTTGCATAATGTATGAAAACCTGCTGACATTGGTTTTACCATATGTATTGTGAGAGACACAAGCAAGCGTAGAGATGGATAGAGGCCTCATCTTTGTATCTGTGACGGCATGGTCAGCGCCATTGAGGCTCTCTCCATTTTCTTCTTCACGAATGGCTGATCCCTCCTGATGACCCGGTTGGACATGACTCCAATGGGTCACCAGGAGGGATCAGCCAATGAAGTTGGAAGTCCCACCCACTTGACTACATTAAAATGTTGGAAGCCCTCAGTGGTGCTGCTCATGCTAATACAGCCTTTTGGCCACTAGAGGCCTCTATCATTCTCTATGGGTGTGAGGACCATGCATGAATAACATGCAGAGCTCACCCCATGTCACCTGTTCATTCATGACCGTATGCTGCCCCCTCCTGGTGTGTTCAAAAGGCCCAGGGAGGGAGGCTGGATATAGGCTGGTCATTGTTTCCATGGGAGATGGCTTTGGAGATGAAAGGATGCTGTATATAGGCTGGTTATTGTTTCCATGGGAGACGGCTTTGGAGATGAAAGGTGCACATCAAGTGGTCCAGGCCCAGACGGGTAATGGACTCTCCGTCTGTACGAGGATACCTCTCCTATTCCGTGCCAGCGGGACTGCACTGCTGTGCTATGGGACACATCAAGGGCTTGGTGGTAATTGGGTCCTTTTTAAGGGATTGGCCAGCTCCCCGCCCCATTTACACTGTGGGTTGGTTTGGGGTTTTGTTTGTGTTCCCTCGTCCCTCATTTTTATGATGTAGTTTGATTAATTTGAGGCGTGCTGGCTCACAGTGGGAGGGGGTCTGAGTTCAGTGTCTTGTTGATGTAGGTGACCCATATCAAAGTCCCGCTACCCTCCGCTTCCTCCACCCAGAACTGGGGTTATTTTAGCCTATACATCTGTATGCTCAAACAACATGCTATAGATTTTATCTTGGTTATTATTAAGTACTGTGTTAGAAAATGATGTTTATTTTACATAGGTCCTTATGTGAAAATGTGCTCTTCAAAAGCAAGGAAATATAATTATTTCTGTCTTTGAGTTTCCTCTATCCCCAAATGTATTCATATTGTTCCATATGATTATGAATAAGCGGTGGTATGTTTTTCACCATCCATGCTTAAATCACATTGTTTTGTCTCTTTATTCTACTGTTTGCCATCATGCTGAAACACATTTCTAAAGGATATTCAATGTGTGTGAGTGTATGTGACTAGATTTATTTATTCACATGCTCCTGTGGTAGTCTTTCACAGCCACTATGTGTCAATCACAATTGAAAGAAGTTCAGCTCACGGAGAAAACAATCACAATTATAATTATTTTTATAATTATGCATACAGCATTTGTGTAATGGAGATTTATTTTTGAGTAATGAAGGTGTAGTCTTGTGGAACATTGCTTCTCCTCTCAGAGCTGTGGAGTTGGCTCATATCTTCACTGCTGGGCACTTTAATCTAATCACAAATCTACAGTAGAACAGCTTGGATAAAGGAAGTGAACAGCAGCTTCATCTTAAACCTGGTATCAAGGTCTGGGAGAGATGATAGAAATCCCTGTAGGATACATCCTCCTCTCTTCGTTCTGATGGTGTGAATATATCCACTTCACTGAATGAGGATTTTCAAATCCCTTAGAGGCTTTCTGGGGGAAATGTGCGTTTATTAAGAAGGTTACTTTTGTTTTTCCTCCTTCTTGGAGATCTGTAGTTTCTGGTAATCAGGAAAGACACTGTTGGGCTCTTAGTGTCAGTCAGGTCACAGTGAATCAATCACAATCGCAGGAGAGGAGTTTGCACAACACAGAGGTGGATGAACTTCACAGAGTCAGGAGGGAGAGAGAGAAAGAGAGGGAAGGAAACAAAGGAAGGACTGCGCCAGGCAGCCTCTCTCCTGCTGAGTTGGAAAACAAGGATGTACTGGGGAGATGGAAAAAGGGATAGATATGAAGCTGTTGCTTTGTATGAATTCATCATGTGGGTGTATTGATGTTTGCTTTCAGATGTTTTGTTGATATGTCTTCCCTTTCATGGCAAAATGAAACTTCTATCTTTAGACATCCTAAAGTGTCAAAAGCTTTTCAGTATCTAGAGGTACTATACATAATCAAGATAAATGTAGGCTACATATAATGACAGAGTTTTTCTATAACATTTTCTCTTCAGGGCTGATGGGTTTATGTCAACGTTTCCTTTGTCATGTCTCCCATAACACTTTGGTTAGATTTTTTTGCACAAAGAGCACATCAAATGCAATGTGACTGAAAATGGTTGATTGATTCAGTTTGATTTTGGGGATGTTCATGGGGAATAAATGCATGTGTCTGGTCCTATTAGTGGAAGGTTCCTCCGGTGGTTTTAGTATTTTGTGTCTCGTCCCATGTGCATTGAGTAAAAGGTTCAAAGGGCATATTCCTTAACCATCTCTCCTCTGGTAGTCACTTTAGTGGGCGTGACATACCATTAAGTAGAGGTATAATTTCCCTGCCATCAACATCCCCCTTGGTTTTCTTCCGCATTGCAGGAAGCTGACTTTAATTTGTTGTCGCTGGTAGGGAGGCTGAATGTTTTCTTCAAGCAGAGAGTGTTCATTATAGACATGGATTAATCAAAATGACAGCATATTCTTTCTGGACACGTAAAATATCTCCACAGCATGCACTGTAGTTCTCCTTATTGAATGAATCCTTGAATCCTTTGTCAGAAGAAAGGGGTGGAGACGGGGAAGAAAATCAAGGTGCATTTTGGGAAAAACACGCCACGAATTGACATCTATGTGCCCTCTGATTTTGATTTCTATGCCACTTACCTTAAAACCCAGCTTGTTTTAGACAGAGCGTATATACAGTTGAAGTCGGAAGTTTACATACACTTAGGTTGGAGTCATTAAAACTCGTTTTTCAACCACTCCACAAATTTCTTCTTAACAAACTATAGTTTTGGCAAGTCGGTTAGGACATCTACTTTGTGCATGACACAAGTAATTTTTCCAACAATTGTTTACAGACAGATTATTCCATTTATAATTCACTGTATCACAATTCGAGTGGGTCAGAAGTTTACATACACTAAGTTGACTGTGCCTTTAAACAGCTTGTAAAATTACAGAAAATTATGTCATGGCTTTAGAAGCTTCTGATAGGCTAATTGACATCATTTGAGTCAATTGGAGGTGTACCTTCAAACTCAGTGCCTCTTTGCTTGACATCATGGGAAAATCAAAATAAATGAGCTAAGACCTCAGAAAATAAATTGTAGACCTCCACAAGTCTGGTTCATCCTTGGGAGCAATTTCAAAACGCCTGAAGGTACCACGTTCATCTGTACAAACAATAGTATGCAAGTATAAACACTATGGGACCACGCAGCCGTCATACCGCTCAGGAAGGAGACGCGTTTTGTTGCCTAGA
Source organism: Coregonus clupeaformis (assembly GCF_020615455.1). NCBI lineage: Eukaryota > Metazoa > Chordata > Actinopteri > Salmoniformes > Salmonidae > Coregonus > Coregonus clupeaformis. The sequence continues at coordinate 17,027,360 of NC_059197.1, read as the reverse complement.
GATGAACGTAGTTTGTTGTGAAAAGTGCAAATCAATCCCAGAACAACAGCAAATGACCTTGTAAAGATGCTAGAGGAAACAGGTACAAAAGTATCTATATCCACAGTAAAACGAGTCCTATATCGACATAACCTGAAAGGCCGCTCAGCAAGGACGAAGCCACTGCTCCAAAACCGCCATAAAAAAGACAGATTACGGTTTGCAACTGCACATGGGGACAAAGATCGTACTTTTTGTAGAAATGTCCTCTGGTCTGATGAAACAAAAATAGAACTGTTTGGCCATAATGACCATCGTTATGTTTGGAGGAAAAAGGGGGATGCTTGCAAGCCGAAGAACACCATCCCAACCGTGAAGCACGGGGGTGGCAGCATCATGCTGTGGGGGTGCTTTGCTGCAGGAGGGACTGGTGCACTTCACAAAATAGATGGCATCATGAGGAAGGAAAATTATGTGGATATATTGAAGCAACATCTCAAGACATCAGTCAGGAAGTTAAAGCTTGGTCGCAAGGTATTGGAGTGGCATCACAAAGCCCTGACCTCAATCCTATAGAAAATGTGTGGGCAGAACTGAAAAAGCGTGTGCGAGCAAGGAGGCCTACAAAGCTGACTCAGTTACACCAGCTCTGTCAGGAGGAATGGGCCACAATTAACCCAACTTATTGTGGGAAGCTTGTGGAAGGCTACCCGAAACGTTTGACCCAAGTTAAACAATTTAAAGGCAATGCTACCAAATACTAATTGAGTGTATGTAAACTTCTGACCCACTGGGAATGTGATGAAAGAAATAAAAGCTGAAATAAATCATTATCTTTACTATTATTCTGACATTTCATATTCTTAAAATAAAGTGGTGATCCTAACTGACCTAAGACAGGGAATATTTACTAGGCTAAGGTGTATGTAAACTTCTGACTTCAGCTATATGAGTTGTGAACCACAGCGACTGTACAGTCTTGGTCAAAAGTTTTGAGAATGACACAAATACTAATTTTTACAAAGTCTGCTGCCTCAGTTTTGATGATGGCAATTTGCATATAATCCAGAATGTCATGAAGAGTGATCAGATGATTGCAATTAATTTCAAAGTCCCTCTTTGCCATGAAAATGAACTTAATCCCTGCCACAAAAGGACCAGCTGCCATCATGTAAGTGATTCTCTCGTTAACACAGGTGAGAGTGTTGACGAGGACAAGGCTGGAGATCACTCTGTCATGCTGATTGAGTTAAAATAACAGACTGGAAGCTTTAAAAGGAGGGTGGTGCTTGAAATCATTGTTCTTCCTCTGTTAACCATGGTTACCTGCAAGGAAACATGTGCCGTCATCGGTTTCACAGGCAAGGATATTTCTGCTAGTAAGATTGCACCTAAATCAACCATTTATCGGATCATCAAGAACTTCAAGGAGAGAGGTTCAGTTGTTGTGAAGAAGGCGTCAGGGCGCCCAAGAAAGTCCAGCAAGCGTCAGGACCGTCTCCTAAAGTTGATTCAGCTGCGGGATCGGGGCACCACCAGTGCAGATCTTGTTCAGGAATGGCAGCAGGCAGGTGTGAGTGCATCTGCACGCACAGTGAGGCGAAGACTTTTGGAGGATGGCCTAGTGTCAAGAAGGGCAGCAAAAAAGCCACTTCTCTCCAGGAAAAACATCAGGGACAGACTGATATTATGCAAAAGGTACAAGGATTGGACTGCTTAGGACTGGGGTAAAGTCATTTTCTCTGATGAATCCCCTTTCCGATTGTTTGGGGCATCCGGAAAACACCTTATCCGGAGAAGACAAGGTTAGCGCTACCATCAGTCCTGTGTCATGCCAACAGTAAAGCATCCTGAGACCATTCATGTGTGGGGTTGCTTCTCAGCCAAGGGAGTGGGCTCACTCACAATTTTGCCTAAGAACAGAGTTATGAATAAAGAATGGTACCAACACATCCTCTGAGAGCAACTTCTCCCAACCATCCAAGAACAGTTTGGTGACGACCAATGCCTTTTCTAGCATGATGAAGCACATTGGCATAAGGCAAAAGTGATAACTAAGTGGCTCGGGGAATAAAACATCGACATTTTGGGTCCATGGCCAGGAAACTCCCCAGACCTTAATCCCATTGAGAACCTGTGGTCGATCCTCAAGAGGCGGGTGGACAAACAAAAAACCACAAATTCTAACAAACTCCAAGCTTTGATTATGCAAGAATGGGCTGCCATCAGTCAGGATGTGGCCCACAAGTTAATTGACAGCATGCCAGGGCGGATTGCAGAGGTCTTGAAAAAGAAGGGTCAACACTGCAAATATTGACTCTTTGCATAAACTTAATGTAATTGTCAATCAAAGCCTTTGACACTTATGGAATGCTTGTAATTATACTTCAGTATACCATAGTAACATCTGAAAAAATATCTCATAACACTGAAGCAGCGAACTCTGTGAAGACCAATACTTGTGTCATTCTCAAAACTTTTGACCACGACTGTAGAATGCATGAGTAGTCATTTAGTTTCCTCTACCTGTCTCAAGTCTTTCACAAGAGACATTGCCCTTTTTGTTTCAAGACTAATATATTCTTCTCTCCCTCACCTTGGTCCTCCCCTCCTTCACCTGTTCTGTATTAAATCTGGTCAAAGTTTATTGCAGAGTAATTACTTTGGAGAATAGGAACCGTTACTGTTATTTACATTTTAGTCATTTAGCAGACGCTCTTATCCAGAGCGACTTACAGTTAGTGAGTGCGTACATTTTTTTCCATTTTATTTTCATACTGGCCCCCCGTGGGAATCGAACCCACAACCCTGGCGTTGCAAGCGCCATGCTCTACCAACTGAGCTACACGGGGCCCATAGGCCATAGACATGTTCATGAGTGGATGGCGGGCCATTTTTCTTTAGTGCTCCACTGTGTCCCTGGAATGTTTCATCGTTAGCCTAAGATGACAGACTAATTCCTATTCCCATATCAAACCTGTTCAGAGAGCACTGTCAGTCTGTTATGGTCTGTGATTATAGTTAATAGAAATGACACATCTTATTAGTTTGAAGGAAACGCACTCTCAAAACGATGTCTGAGACGTTTCTAAATACAAAATAATCCTGGGAACACCCCTTGTTGTCTGTGAGCTCAAAGAACTTACATACTATAGATCACATACTGAATTTAAATCATGATTCCTCACAACTCTTTCCAGTGCTAGTGAAGCTCAGCCTATGCCTAAATTAACTCGTTGATTGGTTTACAGGTGTACTCAATAGTGTGAGATTAATCTAGGAAAAACATGAGGCCCTTTGAGAAAGAGAGGACTTCTCCATCACATTCTCTGGTGTATCTTGCTCCAGAGATACTCCCAGTTTCATAGACCCCAATCCTCTCGTGGCACACAGCAGCAAATTACATTGTTACTTTGCAAATTTGTTCAAGCTATCAACAACCTCACTTGGGGTACCAATCTGACAACAAGCATGATTATAATCCTGTGCGGCTCACTGGCTGTCTCCGGGGAGAGGAATGAGAGAAGAATGCCAATGAAGCTTGAAATTGTTGATCATATTTCCAGCTTTCCTTATTTTCTCCGTCCTCAGCCAAGGCCCAATGCTGCTCCATCCCAATGTCTCAGCACACCATACCTACCACCCTTATGACACGCACCACCGTGATAGCGTCTTTGTGTTAGTAAAGCAGTCTTGCATGTCATCTTTTTGGTCTGGGGACTGAAAATAGCGGCAGTCTCTTCAAGTGAAGACCTGCCATTGGCAGAAAGGAAAATCCGTGATGTTTGGGGATGAGGAATAGGCCTATGCAAAGTCTGAGTCAAAGAGTAGCTATGGATTAGAACTGATGACGAGTGTGGCGAGGACTGTTCTAAAGAGCCATTAATACCTTTAAATCAAGTCTTTCCATGTAAGTGCACCAAAAGACACTGCATTAGCCCAGGTCTATTTGGGTTTGAACCAAATACATTAAATTGACCTGAGGAATGGCTTTGGAATACAGAGTCAGAGGCAGGCAGGAAAGCGGCTCTCCAGTTGCTTTGTATTTATCAGTTTCTTTTCACATGTTGCCGTGGAGGCGTAGCAGGAGGAGATGAAATGACCTGACGAGAGGTTGGAGAGGAGGGGGCCCAGGCTGTTGATTCTCATTTCACAACCCGTCCTCATGTCCCAGTAAGATTGTCTGAGACAGAGATAAATACTGCCAGCACTGTAATTTATAAGCTGTGCAGCGGACACAATTTCACCCATTACCTGACTGGGTTCACAAGGCTCACAGGTCTACACAGAGTCTACTGCATACAGACTATGGTGCTTCCAGACTCTCCGACCCTCTCTCCCCTTCTCCCTCTCTCCCCTTCTCCCTCTCTCCCCTTCTCCCTCTCTCCCCTTCTCCCTCTCTCCCCTTCTCCCTCTCTCCCCTTCTCCCTCTCTCCTCTGTCCTCCCTTCCTCGTCCACACCACATGAATGACAGTCTCCTCCATGCTGATCCAGTCCTACTCTGATTAGAAATTTGAGACTAAACAGACTGTGTGAGCACAGTGTTGATTCTCTTCCAGAAATAAAATAGATAATGTATCTCATTACCTGACTGGGTTCACAAGGCTCACAGGTCTACACAGAGTCTACTGCATACAGACTATGGTGCTTCCAGACTCTCCCGACCCTCTCTCCCCTTCTCCCTCTCTCCCCTTCTCCCTCTCTCCCCTTCTCCCTCTCTCCCCTTCTCCCTCTCTCCCCTTCTCCCTCTCTCCCTCTCTCCTCCATGCTGATCCAGTCCTACTCTGATTAGAAATTTGAGACTAAACAGACTGTGTGAGCACAGTGTTGATTCTCTTCCAGAAATAAAATAGATAATGTATCGGCGTGTGTGTGATAGTGTAGTTACATGCATTACCATGAAAGCATAAAATATTCCCCAAAAGAAAAATAATGTGGTAATGTATGTACTTGGCCAGTTAACACAATTTACTTGTGATGATAATTGCTTATTAAGTAATAAGCAGTAGGCCTGAAGCAGTATGCTGCGTTCATAAGTGTAAAACTCGGAAAATACTACTTGTAAACTGGGAGGAATGACATCAGTGCATTCGCTTGCTTTGAACACATTGAGAACGCCGATTGGCTGATAGCAAACAAGCTGCGTCAACCATATAGGCCTACAGCTTTCATGCTCATAAACTAATTATAGTGTTCAAAAACCATACTGATTGATTTGTATAAATAATGGTTTGTTATTGCATTTAACTGCCGAAAATGCTGTTATCAAAGTAATTTCCTCAGTAGATGATGTCAGAGTTCATCATGAGGGAGAAGTCGGAGCTCAGGGATGATATGCCGCGTTCACGTGCTATTCAGAACTAGGAAACTCTGAAACTTCTGACTTGCTAACTGGTTGATACATTTTGTATCATCAATTTGTTTTTAGTTCTTACCTTAAAGGGTTAAAGGGGCAATCAGCAATTGCTACATCCATTTTTGGACTTATACATTTATGATTTACACCCATTGATTTGTGAAGAATATAACTTATAAATGCCTCATGAGCTTAGTTTAACTGTCGTACCACATCAGAACCCAAAATATAAACTTGTTTTAATCCAATGTTTGGTAGCAAAGTAAATGTAAACAAACACTGTATAGCCTCAGAACATGGTTAAAACTATAATGTTGATATCCTGGATGGTCAGTCCTTGCATCCATAGCTCTGTCTATGAATTTGAGAGTGATTACATTTCTCTAGACCGATCCCTCAGTTTATTAAAGAGACAGTGACGGTTATGAATGCAGCATAAGGCTGCAAGTAAGGGTGTGGTTGGAGGCATGTCCAACTCACAGGTGCCATTTTGAATTATGCTGCTGGCCAATTGTTTGGAGAGCATTGTTTTCTACTTCAGGCCTATTTTCTACTATATTTTATCTATCTCCATTTTGAAGTAGTCAATTTTTTAAAATGTTGTCTTTGAAAAAAAGCGTAAATCTAATATTGGTGATTTACCGCCACCTGCAGTGCTGGAGTCCTGAATCAAATATTGTGTGTCAAATATTTATATAGTGGCCAATAGATTATATAGTTTAAAAGCATTTACAAACATTGCAACAAAATTTGAAGAAGACAGTGCTCTGATCATTGGCTGATTGCTCCCAACTCTTAGGAATCACCACCCAGTTGACTACTTTAAAATGGTGGAAGCCCTCAATGGCAATGTCCATGCTAAAACGGGTTATATCCACGATGAGGCCTCTAACTGACTCTATGTAGAAATTAGACATTGAATAGTTCAGAGCCATCCGTTGTCATTGGATTGTATCTATTTCCTTTGGATTATATACAATATACTTGCTTGGATTTGGACTTTACTCAAACCAGAGGTTCTTGTAGGACTAAGCTTTTCATTCCTACTATGGATTTTCTCTTTGGACTGTTGGCTCTGACAGGATTATTAATTTGTTGATTATTTAATCAGCATTTTGTTGCTTATGTTGAACCCCTATAATGTTCCTATAAAGAATACACTATTAGTGCACTGACCAAGTTCCCCAATCTTTAATTTCTGGCAAGTTTGTGATTTATGGAAGTTACAGTGTCTGTTTTGGTTGGTGCTTGTGTCTTTACACTATGTGTGTGAGAGAGAGTTAATGTGTGTGTGTCAAATGTCACCTAACTCAATTTTGATGGACCAATGTCTATCCTGTTTTTATTTGGCCCCTTATGTCATCGGGTTCTTGAAATGCCTCTTTTGTTCAGAATTTGAACACCAAGCCACCAAAAAAAAAAAAAAACAGGCATTTGTACATTCCCTTTCAGTCACCCACTATCAGTTATTTTGTTGTTATGGAGAGAGTTGATGTGAGACTCCATGACATGTTTCATTCCTTCCATCTCTAAAATATGACCAGCGTATGTCTGAATGCCCTCCACTGCAACCTCTGTGATATTAGGCTTCTCTCTGAATTGCCTCCTGTCGAGTGTATTACACCATGTCTATCGATTCTGAAAACGAGATGGAGCTTGATGATTTGCAGGTGACTTTCTCTTGACACACTCCAGTATGCTTTTTATATATCAGGGATAAGAAGACTTCTCTGAGTCAGGCATACAATACACAACCTGTGTTTCTTCTCTCTCTCTCTCTCTCTCTCTCTCTCTCTCTCTCTCTCTCTCTCTCTCTCTCTCTCTCTCTCTCTCTCTCTCTCTCTCTCTCTCTCTCTCTCTCTCTCTCTCTCTCTCTCTCTCTCTCTCTCTCTCTCTCTCTCTCTCTCTCTCTCTCTCTCTCTCTCTCTCTCTCTCTCTCTCTCTCTCTCTCTCTCTCTCTCTCTCTCTCTGTCTCTCTCTCTCTCTCTGTCTCTCTCTCTCTCTCTCTCTCTCTCTCTCTCTCTCTCTCTCTCTCTCTCTCTCTCTCTCTCTCTCTCTCTCTCTCTCTCTCTCTCTCTCTCTCTCTCTCTCTCTCTCTCTCTCTCTCTCTCTCTCTCTCTCTCTCTCTCTCTCTCTCTCTCTCTCTCTCTCTCTCTCTCTCTCTCTCTCTCTCTCTCTCTCTCTCTCTCTCTCTCTCTCTCTCTCTCTCTCTCTCTCTCTCTCTCTCTCTCTCTCTCTCTCTCTCTCTCTTCTCTCTCTCTCTCTCTCTCTCTCTCTCTCTCTCTCTCTCTCTCTCTCTCTCTCTCTCTCTCTCTCTCTCTCTCTCTCTCTCTCTCTCTCTCTCTCTCTCTCTGTCTCTCTCTCTCTCTCTCTCTCTCTCTCTCTGTCTCTCTCTCTCTCTCTCTCTCTCTCTCTCTCTCTCTCTCTCTCTCTCTCTCTCTCTCTCTCTCTCTCTCTCTCTCTCTCTCTCTCTCTCTCTCTCTCTCTCTCTCTCTCTCTCTCTCTCTCTCTCTCTCTCTCTCTCTCTCTCTCTCTCTCTCTCTCTCTCTCTCTCTCTCTCTCTCTATCTCTCTCTCTCTCTCTCTCTCTCTCTCTCTCTCTCTCTCTCTCTCTCTCTCTCCTGTCTGCACTGGGGCTAGTGGTTGTAAATTGTAACTTATCAGTAGAGCATCACTGTATAAGAATCATGTATTAGCGAGCCAGAATGCTCTATCATTATTACCGTTTGCTAATATACCAAGTATGTTTATGTGTGTATAATGGGTCTGGTTCAAAGTGGATGATTGAATGTGTACATCCATTACAGATAGTACCTGCATGTATACATATTGTTGGGTATGTAGCAATACAGGGATCCCCTTTACATGGACAAAATGCTGAAATGGTAAATCACGTACTCACACACATATACGTCAGATCACACCCACTATCATAATGAGTCAGTCACAAAAAGCATTGGGCAACTTGCCATTGAACAGGTCCCAGATATTCATTATACAGTACTAGCTAGCTGTTAACAATAGCTTAGTGTTACCATGATTTGAAAAGAGCGGCTTAGAGGATGTAGAAACAAAGTTAGCCTGCGTTTAGCATCCCGTAGCAGACAGTAGAAAATAAGATAATCTCTGCACTGCAGGCTATTGTGTTTCCACCAGTGTTAAATAGAACTGGCTCTGCCAGTAATATGGGTTAATTGTTCTGGATGGCTGGATCACTTCCAACAGTTCATCCAATTTCCATTTAAATTGAGCTATCGGAGCGTGACATGGGTGACGCACTGCTCTGCTCTGCTCCGCTCGGCACTGTCACACACAGCCATGGGAGGCCAGCCCCACTCTTGGGCTGGATGTGTAGCGGGAAACCTTGTTTACAGGCCTGTCTGGGGCTTCTCAAGTGGCACACCTTGCCTGGCTCTCCTAATGGGGTTGATCCTTTAAGCCAGAGCCAGTCGAAAAAAAACCTCATATAGTCAGAGCAGTGGAGTGTATATGCATCGCCACATAGTCAATCTCCTTCTGGCAATCATCACTGTTTGTCGTGACCTGCCAGTCTGTATACGGGAGTAGAGGGGAAGCATATGCATCTCCTCTAGGAGTTCCGTTCGCTTTCTCTTTAAATGGGAAATGTGATGGTTTTCTCTTACAATATCATCAATCTATTTTCCATATTTCATTCAATAGTTGCATGTTTAAAATCAAAGGAGGTGCGCTTTATAATGTCAGATTTATGATGACTGATACTACTGTATCATCGATCTGTTCCATTCCAGAAACGACCCCCATGTCACACTTATTGTTTCTACACTCTTAGAAAAAAAGTGCTATCTAGAACCTAAATGGGTTCTTCGGCTGTCCCCATTGGAGAACCCTTTGCAGAACCCTTTTGGTTCCAGGTTGAACCCTTGGAACCCAAAAGGTTTCTACCTGGAACCAAAAAGGGTTCTACCTGGAACTGAAAAGGGTTCTACCTGGAACCAAAAAGGGTTCTACCTGGAACCAAAAAGGGTTCTACCTGGAACTGAAAAGGGTTCTACCTGGAACCAAAAAGGGTTCTACCTGGAACCAAAAAGGGTTCTACCTGGAACCAAAAAGGGTTCTACCTGGAACTAAAAAGGGTTCTACCTGGAACTGAAAAGGGTTCTACCTGGAACTGAAAAGGGTTCTACCTGGAACTAAAAAGGGTTCTACCTGGAACCAAAAAGGGTTCTACCTGGAACTGAAAAGGGTTCTACCTGGAACTGAAAAGGGTTCTACCTGGAACTGAAAAGGGTTCTACCTGGAACTGAAAAGGGTTCTACCTGGAACTGAAAAGGGTTATCCTATTGGGACAGCCGAACAACCCTTTTGGAACCCTTTTTTCTTAGAGTGTAGAAAGGGTTGAGGAAACACCTGCAGTAAATCACGTTTCCTGTCAAGCAGAGAAACTAGACTTTAGAAGTGTGTTTTGATAGAATGGCTGCTATGGAAAGCCATTGTCTTAGTAGGCTATTCTCTTTGGTTGTCCCTAACCTCAGTGGGCCAGACCCTCTATTATCATGGTCTGGTCCAGTTGTGTGAATAGGCTCCACCCCAGGCAGGGTGGTTGGTGTGTAATCTCTGGCTAGATGCTGAATTAAATTATTTAGCTGAGCAGAGGGCTCCTCACCCTCAGACCTTGACCCAGGACTTTATTTGCCGGGTCATTAGGAGAAAATGGAGGTCACACACTTCACCGCTTGTGGACTAAATGACACCAGGATGAATGGGAGGTTAGGTCCACTGGGACTCACCTCTGACCTCTTCTACCGCTCTGTGTTTAGCTTCTTATTGAGTTTGGTCTCAAGGTGCATGTAGTTTATTCATTTGAGTGCTTGTTCCTCTACTTTTTCTCCCTTTTTGTTATTGTGCAAATGGGTGTTTATCTGTGTGTTTTTTTGTTGTTGGTACAAGTGTGTATTCATACAGTGGGTATGTGTGCACTCACCTGTGTGTATGTTTGCATAAGCTTGTGTTGTGTGGTGTATGGTGTGATGCGGGGGCACATTCACTACACGTCTGTCTGCCAGCCCAGTGAGTGACTCATTTGAATCTGGTCCCCTTGAGGTGCCCTTCACTCTAACACATTGAGCCTGAGACGGAGGGCTGAGGCTGGGGCTGGGGCTGGGGATGGGGCGGGGCCCCCTCAACACTCCCCTCCCCTCCCCCAGTGATCCTCTGCAGGTTCTCCACAGAAAATGTCCAGATATTTCTATTGTTCTGCTGTCTGATCTTCACACATTTTTCTAAAACAAAGCCCTGCTATTAATATTTATAACTCCTCTGATGGGATGGGATCAATGGGAAGAGGAGAGAGAAGAGAGAGAGAGCCTGAATAATCATCCATCTATACTTCTAGCCCCTTCTCTTCTCTCCATCTCTCTGAAGTGGAAGTGTTGTTTGAAAGAGGAATTCTGTGTGTGAGAGAACGAGAGAGGGAGAGAGAGAAAGAAAACGTGTGTGTGAGCATGCATAGTTTGTGTGTGCGTGTTAGCAGGCTTGGTATTGCTACCTTGACAGGGATCATGTAGTTATTCCTGTTGCAGCTTCTAGGAATAGAAGAATAAAGCTACGTTAAGTTTGGCCTCTGCATTCTAAATCCAGGCTTCCACTTCTGGATCGACAACTACCCTAACACCTCAGCCTACTTTGTTTTTGTTCTTTCACTTCCCATGACTTCCACACTCCCTCTCTTACCTCAGCATCTCTGGCTCAACTTCTGTGAGAGAGAGAGAGAGAGAGAGACAGAGAGAGACAGAGAGAGAGAGAGCTAGAGTTCTAGTGAGTGGCTTGGACTTGGGACAGACCCCTGGTGTCTTCATTAGCATGCCCAGCATGGAGGATCTCAGAGATAAAAGTCAGACAGGCTGAGACAGTCTGCTCTGTGTCTTCAGTGGGTGGTGGGCACGCTGCCTGGTGCTCAGTAAGCAAATTAGGTGGGCACTGTGCCCACCACTGGCCCTCTCTGACAGACAGTAGCCCTGCCACACGCTCTTAAACTGCACAAGGAGAAAACCATTAATCAGAGGTGCTTGCCTCTCTCAGCTTTTACTGTTCGGCAGAGAGGGGAGCAGCGGACAAGCCCAGAGTCCTTGGTGATGAATGCCCTAGCTTCCACACCTTTTAAAAGTACACTTTATCAATGGGGAATGGAGCAGCGTGTTCAGGTGGCTGAGGGGAAATTGCCTTTTTCCTTTCACCTGCAGCCAAGGGTGAAGAAGTGAATGGAAAGGGATGGG